>NC_138293.1:95540000-95572500 GCF_965601325.2 Salmo salar | reverse complement strand
TCCTCCTCTTTCTATCACCCTGACCCTCCCTCCCTCTCTCTCATTCCTCCTCTTTCAATCACCCTGACCCTCCCTCCCTCTAATTCCTCCTCTTTCTATCACCCTGACCCTCCCTCCCATTCCTCCTCTTTCTATCACCCTGACCCTCCCTCCCTCTCTCTAATTCCTCCTCTTTCAATCACCCTGACCCTCCCTCCCTCTAATTCCTCCTCTTTCTATCACCCTGACCCCCCTCCCTCTAATTCCTCCTCTTTCTATCACCCTGACCCTCCCTCCCTCTAATTCCTCCTCTTTCTATCACCCTGACCCTCCCTCTCTCTAATTCCTCTTCTTTCTATCACCCTGACCCCCCCCCCTCCCTCTAATTCCTCCTCTTTCTATCACCCTGACCCTCCCTCCCTCTAATTCCTCCTCTTTCTATCACCCTGACCCTCCCTCCCTCTCTCTCATTCCTCCTCTTTCAATCACCCTGACCCTCCCTCCCACTAATTCCTCCTCTTTCTATCACCCTGACCCTCCCTCTCATTCCTCCTCTTTCTATCACCCTGACTCTCCCTCCTGTTCCTCCTCTTTCTCTTCCTGCTGAGGAGGACTAAAGCCAAGAGGAACATTAAATGGTGATTCACTGAAGTAATATGATAGTGTAAATCTCCAGTTGATCCATCGATATTAGACCTCCAGTTGATCCATCGATATAAAACCTCCAGTTGATCCATCGATATAAAACCTCCAGTTGACCCATCGATATTAAACCTCCAGTTGATCCATCGATATAAAACCTCCAGTTGATCCATCGATATTAAACCTCCAGTTGATCCATCGATATTAAACCTCCAGTTGATCCATCGATATTAAACCTCCAGTTGATCCATCGATATTAGACTTCCAGTTGATGCATCGATATTAGACCTCCAGTTGATCCATCGATATTAGACCTCCAGTTGATCCATCGATATTAGACCTCCAGTTGATCCATCGATATTAGACCGCCAGTTGATCCATCGATATTAGACCGCCAGTTGATCCATCGATATTAGACCGCCAGTTGATCCATCGATATTAGACCTCCAGTTGATCCATCAATATTAGACCTCCAGTTGATCCATCGATATGAGACCTCCAGTTGATCCAATGTCATGACTGTAAATTCTGAATTCATGTAATTATTGTTGCGTAATGTCAGCGTTCTTCATTTCTAGTTGTCAAAGGTCAAATATGTGTGTGGTGTGGTCTGGTGTGGCTCAGTTGGTAGAGCATGGTGCTTGCAACGCCAGGGTTGTTGGTTTGATTCCTACGTGGAACCAGTATGGAAATGTATGCTCTCACCACTGTAAGTTGCTCTGGATAAGAGCGTCTGCTAAATGACTCAAATGTAAGTATGTGTTCAAGGCTAGCAGTGCTTTTAGTCATCAACTGATGAGAACCAGCATCATGTGTCATATTGGGAAAATGACTGTAGTGCTTGTGTGTCAAACTGGGGATTTTTTTCAGTTGGACCAAGATATTATGATATTCAAGGCTGCAATGATTTTCCAGTGGACAGGGTTGGTTTTAACCAAATTAATCTGGAGGAGACGGAGGGAGAGATGAAAGGGAGGGATGGTTGTAGCGACAGAGGGAGAGATGGAGTGTGGATGGAGGGAGAGATGGAAGGAGGGACAGGGGGAGAGACGGAGGGGGTATGGAGGGAGAAATAGATTTTTTATTTTTTTATTTTTTTTTATTTAACCTTTATTTAACCAGGTAGGCAAGTTGAGAACAAGTTCTCATTTACAATTGCGACCTGGCCAAGATAAAGCAAAGCAGTTAGACTCATACAACAACACAGAGTTACACATGGAGTAAAACAAACATACAGTCAATAATACAGTAGAAAATTAAGTCTATATACAATGTGAGCAAATGAGGTGAGATAAGAGAGGTAAAGGCAAAAAAGGCCATGGTGGCAAAGTAAATACAATATTGCAAGTAAAACACTGGAATGGTAGATTTGTAGTGGAAGAAAGTGCAACGTAGAAATCGAAATAATAGGGTGCAAAGGAGCAAAATAAATAAAATAAATACAGTAGGGGAAGAGGTAGTTGTTTGGACTAAATTATAGATGGGCTATGTACAGGTGCAGTGATCTGTGGCATGCTCTGACAGCTGGTACTTAAAGCTAGTGAGGAAGATAAGTGCTTCCAGTTTCAGGGATTTTTGAAGTTCGTTCCAGTCATTGGCAGCAGAGAACTGGAAGGAGAGACGGCCAAAGGAGGAATTGGCTTTGGGGGTGACCAGAGAGATATACCTGCTGGAGCGCGTGGTACAGGTGGGTGCTGCTATGGTGACCAGTGAGCTGAGATAAGGGGGGACTTTACCTAGCAGGGTCTTGTAGATGACCTGGAGCCAGTGGGTTTGGCGACGAGTATGAAGCAAGGGCCAGCCAACGAGAGCGTACAGGTCGCAGTGGTGGGTAGTATATGGGGCTTTGGTGACAAAACGGATGGCACTGTGATCGACTGCATCCAGATTATCGAGTAGGGTATTAGGGACTATTTTGTAAATGACATCGCTAAAAGTAGTGATGGAAATTTCACAATTCTTTACCTAGGCAGTTTTACATATTTTAAGCGGCCATTCTACACAATGGAGATTAAAAGTTGGGTTCACAGAAATTGAACAGTTCCCAAGTACAGTAAATTGACATGAGTGAAGGATGCTTTGTTGCGAAATAGGAAGCCAATTCTAGATTTAACTTTGGATTGGAGATGTTTGATGTGAGTCTGGAAGGACAGCTTACAGTCTAACCAGACACCTAGGTATTTGAGGTTGTCCACATATTCTAAGTAAGAACCGTCCAGAGTAGTGATGGAGGTGGATCAGACTCACCAGCAAGAGCGACATCATTGATGTATACAGAGAAAAGAGTTGGCCCAAGAATTGAACCCTGTGGCACCACCATAGAGACTACCAGAGGCCCGGACAACAGGCCATCCTATTTGACACATTGAACTCTATCAGAGAAGTAGTTGGTGAAACAGGCGAGGCAATCATTTGAGAAACCAAGGCTATTGAGTCTGCCGATGAGGATGTGGTGATTGACAGAGTCGAAAGCCTTGGGCAGGTCAATGAATACGGCAGCACAGTATTGTTTCTTATCGATGGCGGTTACGATATCGTTTAGGACCTTGAGCGTGGCTGAGGTGCACCCATGACCAGCTCTGAAACCAGATTGCATAACGGAGAAGGTGCGATTCGAAATGGTCGGTAATCTGTTTGTTGACTTGGCTTTCGAAGACCTTAGAAAGGCAGGGTAGGATAGATATAGGTCTGTAGCAGTTTGGGTCAAGAGTGTCTCCTCCTTTGAAGAGGGGGATGACAGCAGCTGCTTTCCAACCTTTTGGAATCTCAGATGACACGAAAGAGAGGTTGAACAGGCTAGTAATAGGGGTTGCAACAATTTCGGCAGATAATTTTAGAAAGAAAGGGTCCAGATTGTCTAGCCTGGCTGATTTGTTGGGGTCCAGATTTTGCCGCTCTTTCAGAACATCAGCTGACTGGATTTGGGAGAAGGAGAAATGAGAAAGGCTTGGGCGAGTAGCTGTGGGGGGTGCAGTGCTGTTGACCGCGGTAGGGGTAGCCAGGTGGAAAGCATGGCCAGCCGTAGAAAAATGCTTATTGAAATTCTCAATTATAGTGGATTTATTAGAGGTGACAGAGTTTCCTATCCTCAATGCAGTGGGCAGCTGGGAGGAGGTGTTCTTATTCTCCATGGACTTTACAGTGTCCCAGAACTTTTTTGAGTTTGTGTTGCAGGAAGCAAATTTCTGCTTGAAAAAGCTAGCCTTGGCTTTTGTAACTGCCTGTGTATATTGGTTTCTAACTTCCCTGAAAAGTTGCATATCACGGGGTTTGTTCGATGCTAATACAGAACGCCACAGGATGTTTTTGTGTTGGTTAAGGGCAGTCAGGTCTGGAGAGAACCAAGGGCTATATCTGTTCCTGGTTCTAAATTTCTTGAATGGGGCATGCTTATTTAAGATGGTGAGGAAGGCATTTAAAAAAAAATAACCAGGCATCCTCTACTGACGGGATGAGGTCAATATCCATCCAGGATACCCGGGCCAGGTCGATTAGAAAGGCTTGCTCGCTGAAATGTTTCAGGGAGCGTTTGACAGTGATGAGTGGAGGTCATTTGACCGCAGACCCATTACGGATGCAGGCAATGAGGCAGTGATCGCTGAGATCTTGGTTGAAAACAGCAGAGGTGTATTTAGAGGGCAAATTGGTTAGGATGGTATCTATGAGGGTGCCTGTTTTTAAGGCTTTGAGGTGGTACCTGGTAGGTTCATTGATAATTTGTGTGAGATTGAGGGCATCAAGCTTAGATTGTAGGATGGCTGGGGTGTTAAGCATGTCCCAGTTTAGGTCACCTAGCAGCACGAGCTCTGAAGATAGATGGGAGGCAATCAGTTCACATATGGTGTCCAGAGCACAGCTGGGGGCAGAGGGTGGTCTATAGCAGGCGGCAACGGTGAGAGACTTGTTTTTAGAGAGAGGGATTTTTAAAAGCAGAAATTCAAATTGTTTGGGTACAGACCTGGATAGTAGAACAGAACTCTGCAGGCTATCCCTGTAGTAGATTGCAACACCGCCCCCTTTGGCCGTTCTATCTTGTCTGAATATGTTGTAGTTAGGGATGAAGATTTCAGAGTTTTTGGTGGACTTCCTAAGCCAGGATTCAGACACGGCTAGGACATCCGGGTTGGCAGAGTGTGCTAAAGCAGTGAATAAAACAAACTTAGGGAGAAGGCTTCTAATGTTAACATGCATGAAACCAAGGCTATTACGGTTACAGAAGTCATCAAAAGAGAGCGCCTGGGGAATAGTGAATAGTGAATCCAGGCCCTGCAGTGCCTAGCTCCACCTCTACATCACCAGAGGAACAGAGGAGGAGTAGGATAAGGGTACGGCTAAAAGCTATGAGAATTGGTCGTCTATGACGCCCAGAATAGAGAGTAAAAGGAGCAGGTTTCTGGGGACGATAAAATAGCTTCAAGGTATAATGTACAGACGAAGGTATGGTAGGATGTGAGTACAGTGGAGGTAAACCTAGGCATTGAGTGATGATGAGAGAGATATTGTCTCTAGAAACATCATTGAAACCAGAAGATGTCATAGCATGTGTGGGTGCTGGAACTGAAAGGTTGGATAAGGTATAATGAGCAGGGCTAGAGGATCTACAGTGAAATAAGCCAATAAACACTAACCAGAACAGCAATGGACAAGGCATATTGACATTAAGTAGAGGCATGCTTAGCCGAGTGATCATAAGGGTCCCGTGGGATTCAGACAGCTAGCCGGGCCATAAGTAGAAAGCTGGCAGAAAATGGAGGGAGCTCTGTTTTTAGCCACCTCGTACGTTTCCGTCTGTAGATTAGTGGGGTTCCATGTGGTGGGGGGACCAGTCCAATTGGCAAAATAGTTATAGTTATAGTGGGCCAAAAAAATTGTCCGATAGACCTATTCAGATAGCAGCCGATAAGACAGCTAACGATTAGCGGGCCGCAGATGGGTGTTCAGGTTACGTGGCGACGGAGGGGCCAGTTGGATAACTCCCTCGGGCAGATAACGTTGGTAGTCCAGTCGTGAAGGCCCGATGGGGCTCTGCATCGGCATTAAAACGGGTCCGGATAGGTGATAGTAGCCCAGGAGTGGCTGATGATACTCTTCAGCTGGCTAGCTCCGGAATAATTGATGTTAGCTCCGGGACCGACGTTAGCCAATAGTCACTCGGGTAGCAGCTAGCTAGCTGCAAGATCCAGGTGTAAATGTCCAGAGCCTGCGGTAGAAATCCGGGGATATGGAGAGAAAATAGGTCCGGTATGCTCTGGTCTGAGTCGCGCTGTACAAAACTGCCGATAGCTTTTCGAGCTAAGGGATAGCTGATGACCGCCAACCGTGGCTAGCTGAACTCCAACATTAGCCAGTGAACTGGCCAGCCTCTGGCTAACCTCTGGCTAGCTTCTGTTGTGGATTTCAGATTTGACGTAAATAATACTTTTTTTTTTAAATTGGTGAGGCAAGAGAGTGTTTTGAGGTTGAGTTTTTAGAGAAAAATATATAAAAAGATATGCGAAGAAAATATGTAAATATATATATATACATCGGACACGACAAGACAAAGGACAAAGACGTCTGACAGCTACGCCATCTTGGATTATAAGTAAGATGGAGGATGGATTGAGGGATAGTTTCAGAAATAGTCTCGGAAGTCCCAGACCTAGGGCCAAAGCGTATGTCAGAACACTGTTCATGTGGGAGGCAACCAGTCTGCCTAGGGAGACTAAGAAAGAGCTGGAGGGAGGGAGGGATAGGGTTCACCCAGGACTAAGGAACATTCTTAGAGACCAGACTAGACCACATGACTGGAGCAGACATTATCATGACAGAGACCAGACTAGACCACATGACTGGAGCAGACATTATCATGACAGAGACCAGACTAGACCACATGACTGGAGCAGACATTATCATGACAGAGACCAGACTGGACCACATGACTGGAGCAGACATTATCATGACAGAGACCAGACTAGACCACAAGACTGGAGCAGACATTATCATGACAGAGACCAGACTGGACCACAAGACTGGAGCAGACATTATCATGACAGAGACCAAACTGGACCACAAGACTGGAGCAGACATTATCATGACAGAGACCAAACTGGACCACAAGACTGGAGCAGACATTATCATGACAGAGACCAGACTGGACCACATGACTGGAGCAGACATTATCATGACAGAGACCAGACTAGACCACATGACTGGAGCAGACATTATCATGACAGAGACCAGACTAGACCACATGACTGGAGCAGACATTATCATGACAGACCAGACTAGACCACATGACTGGAGCAGACATTATCATGACAGAGACCAGACTGGACCACAAGACTGGAGCAGACATTATCATGACAGACCAGACTAGACCACATGACTGGAGCAGACATTATCATGACAGACCAGACTAGACCACATGACTGGAGCAGACATTATCATGACAGAGACCAGACTGGACCACAAGACTGGAGCAGACATTATCATGACAGAGACCAGACTGGACCACAAGACTGGAGCAGACATTATCATGACAGAGACCAGACTGGACCACAAGACTGGAGCAGACATTATCATGACACAAGAGCACAGATGAGACGGCACAAAGAATGGACTCATTATTCCCACATCAAAGACAGTACCAAGAGTTCTCAGTTCTCAGTACTCTGAATCTCATGTTCGTTTGAATCAATTAGCCTGATAGGTACTCCTGTAAGCTTTGGTCTGTCTTGGAGAGTTGGATTGAAGAGCTGGAAGATGGTCATTCAGATCATGTGTTTCTGACCACATTATTGTAAGAGCCTGTACACATAGCCACCTGTCACAGTCTGGGTAACCTCGTGACCTTTTCCCAGGCTAATTGTGGTTAGCACATATACATAAGCCTGTAACACCAACTAACAAGTCTGGCCGACTGGGGAGTGAACTGATTTGTAGTTTTTTAGTTTGAAGCTTTGGTCCACCAGACGTTCCCAGCATTGGGAGGAAGTGTCTGCTGAACGACGTTACAGAGTGGGTTTCAGCAGCTGTGTTTTAGTGGAAACGAACAGCGTCCTGTCCTCTTTTTGCAGACTATTGTTCCATGTTCAGTGATAATGCAATGATGATGCTAATTAGGGTGATCTGATATGCTAGTAAGTCCATTGTATGTTTTTGGTGTGTGTGTGTGTATTTTGATTGAACATTGTTTTCCTGTCTCTCCAGGTGTGGTGTGTGTGTAGTGTGGTGTGTGTTTGTGTGTGTATTGTGATTGAACATTGTTTTCATGTCTCTCAAGGTGTGTGTGGTGTGTGTGTGTGTGTGTGTGTATTGTGATTGAACGTTGTTTTCCTGTCTCTCCAGGTGTGTGTGGTGTGGTGTGTGTGTGTGTGTGTGTATTGTGATTGAACATTGTTTTCCTGTCTCTCCAGGTCCACTATGCAGCGTGCTCGTGGAACGCTTTGGTTGCCGGGTAACGGTGATGGTGGGAGGGGTTCTGAGTGGACTAGGCATGGTGGTCAGCGCCCTGGCCAGAACCATCACAGAACTCTACATCACCAGCATCATCGCAGGTCAGAGGGCGCGCACACACACACACACACACACACACACACACACACACACACACACACACACACACACACACACACACACACACACACACACACACACACACACACACACACACACACACACACACTATAAACCGTCTCTCCTTCTTTCTATGGGGCATTATGTGTCATCCTCATCAGTTCCTCTCTCCTCCACATACAGGGTTGGGGTTCTGCCTGTCCTTCCAGCCCTCTGTGACCATGATGGGCCACTACTTTTTGAGGCGGCGGGCGTTTGCCAATGCCCTGTCGTCCACCGGCACGGCCCTGGGCCTCAGCACCTTACCCCTGCTGGCCAACTTCCTGCTGGGCCAGTTTGGCTGGAGAGGCAGCTTCCTGGTCCTGGGAGGGCTGCTGTTGAACTGCTGCGTGTGTGGGGCTGTCATGAGGCCCCTGGGGGCCAAACACAGTGGAGCCCAGAGGACACTCACTAACAAGGCTGCCCAGGGGCTCAGCAAGCAACCAATCAAAGGTCCTCTCAAACAGGAGAAGGAGGGACTTAAGGCAAGACTTAGGACAGCGCTCAGTGACCTTGTCGTGTTCCTACGGAGACACATGGCCTTTGATCTGTTGGTCAGTAACCCTCGTTACCGTGCCTATGCCCTGGGAGTGACGTGGATGATGTTGGGGTTTGTAGTTCCCCTGGTCTACCTGGTGCCCTATGCTACAGCCAATGGTATGGAACAGGACCGAGCCGCGTTACTGATGGCCATACTGGGCCTAGTTAACATTGCTGTGAGACCCGTGGCGGCTGTCTTCTTCGGCCTGCCGCGCTTCAGGTACTGTAGCCTGGATGTTAGAGGTTAGGAGTGGGTCAGCAACTGGACCGGAGGGTTGCTGGTTCGAATCCAAAGCAAGAAAACATTTAATAAAAAATTATGTGATCTGAAAATGAAAATGGATAATAAATTGGTCTTCTCTTCCTTCTCCTCCTCTTCTCTTCCTTCTCCTCTCAGGGGCAGTGGCTGTTTTGTGTATGTGTTTGCGGTAGCCCTCCTGGTCAACGGGCTGAGTAACAGTATCTGTGGTGCGGCTGCCACCTTCCCCGTGCTCCTGATCTACGTGGTCATCTTTGGTCTGTCCATGTCTGTGATTGGCTCTCTGCTCTTCACGGTGCTGATGGAAACGGTGGAGATGAGCCGGTTCCCCTCTGCCCTGGGTCTCATCAGTATGTTAGAGAGTGGAACACTGCTGATTGGACCGCCGCTCGCAGGTACTGTGTGTATTGCGCCTGTCACGATTGTACTACTACACATTTTCCCATGGGACAAAGATAAACATTTTCAGTTTTACAGCTAATTTTCTTTTTACATGGCTTATGACATGGTAATATGCTATCTGGGGAGTGGGGAGGAGGGGTTAAGGTTTATTATATTATAATTAAGTCTATGATTTGATATTTGATAGAGCAGTCTGACTGAGTGGTGGTAGGCAGCAGCAGGCTTGTAATAGTCAAAGGTATATGGTTTAGAGAGAAATAGTCGACGCGTCATAATTCCTGTAATAACTTGCGGCTGAACTTGAAAGGGGTTCCTTCGTTATTTTACCGTTCATGTCTTCCATAGAGAATGTCTTGATCTACTTCAAATAAGGTCTGTGTTTTGTGCTTAAACCACCTCGGCGTTTTGATACCCGTGTAAATCTCACTAGGTAACGTTTGTCAACATATTTTCATAAATCCACTCTACAAAACAAATGTTCTTCGCTTATATTGATCAGAGTTATATCCTATGGATATCTACACAGTTATAAAATTGGCAAGGTGGTGTAAGCCTAAACCAAACACAGACCTTATTTTAAGTTAATCTAAAAATATCCTATGGAATAAATGAAGGAACCGCTTTTCAGATTTTGCTAGGTGTCATGGGAATTGTGACTCGCACTTTGGTAGTCAATTCTTACCATGCCCATTATTAAAATAGGATTTCCTGCATATAGAAATTACAGTTTTTGTTTTCAGCATTCATCACAGGTAACTTAAACTCTATTTTTATTATTCAAACAGTTGAGAGTATTTGTCTCCTAAGCAGACTCTTCAGTATCGTTGTCACTTCAGAGCTGTGTGTGTGTGTGTGTGTGTGTGTGTGTATATATATATATATATATATATAAAAATATACATAAAAAAAGCATAATAATAATCGGCCGATTAATCGGTAGCACGGGGTTTGACCCTCCAATAATCGGTATCGGTATCGGCAGTGAAAATCATAATCGGTCGACCTCTACTGGGGAGGCTATGAGTTATGCCCAGTATAAACCTGTCATGTTATATGAGGACTGGGGAGGCTATGAGTTATGCCCAATATAAACCTGTTATGTTATGTGAGGACTGGGGAGGGTATGAGTTATGCCCAGTATAAACCTGTTATGTTATATGAGGACTGGGGAGGCTGTGAGTTATGCCCAGTATAAACCTGTTATGTTATGTGAGGACTGGGGAGGGTATGAGTTATGCCCAGGATAAACCTGTATGTGAGGACTGGGGAGGGTATGAGTTATGCCCAGGATAAACCTGTATGTGAGGACTGGGGAGGGTATGAGTTATGCCCAGTACAAACCTGTTATATGAGGACTGGGAGGGTATGCGTTATGCCCAGTATAAACCTGTTATATGAGGACTGGGAGGGTATGAGTTATGCCCAGTATAAACATGTTATATGAGGACTGGGGAGGGTATGCGTTATGCCCAGTATAAACCTGTTATATGAGGACTGGGGAGGGTATGAGTTATGCCCAGTATAAACATGTTATATGAGGACTGGGGAGGGTATGAGTTATGCCCAGTATAAACCTGTTATATGAGGACTGGGGAGGGTATGAGTTATGCCCAGTATAAACCTGTTATATGAGGACTGGGGAGGGTATGAGTTATGCCCAGTATAAACCTGTTATGTTATATGAGGACTGGGGAGGGTATGAGTTATGCCCAGTATAAACATGTTATATGAGGACTGGGGAGGGTATGAGTTATGCCCAGTACAAACCTGTTATATGAGGACTGGGGAGGGTATGAGTTATGGCCAGTATAAACCTGTTATATGAGGACTGGGGAGGGTATGAGTTATGCCCAGTATAAACCTGTTATATGAGGACTGGGGAGGGTATGAGTTATGGCCAGTATAAACATGTTATATGAGGACTGGGGAGGGTATGAGTTATGCCCAGTATAAACATGTTATGTTATATGAGGACTGGGGAGGGTATGAGTTATGCCCAGTATAAACATGTTATATGAGGACTGGGGAGGGTATGAGTTATGCCCAGTATAAACATGTTATATGAGGACTGGGGAGGGTATGAGTTATGCCCAGTATAAACATGTTATATGAGGACTGGGGAGGCTATGAGTTATGCCCAGTATAAACCTGTTATGTTATATGAGGACTGGGGAAGCTATGAGTTTTGTCACACAGGGAAATGGAATGTTCTTTCCACTGGATTCCCATGTCTAGCTGGGGATGTGAATGGGTCATGTGCCCTGGTTTCCACAATGTGTGTGTGTGTGTGTGTTTGAATATGCTAGAGAGAGAGAGAGAGAATTTATGCATGCGAGCATGTACTTGCATGTGTGTTCAGGGCAGAGGGCGTGGCCTAGTGTACCGCTGCTGAACTCCTAAGGTGGTCTCTGGTTTCCAGCGCCATGGCAACTCTAATGTCAACGCCTGGTAGTAGCCGACTAGCCCTGTGCTCACTGGGTCCTGGCAGAGCTGTACTGAACTAGGATCCAGTTCAGAGGAATGTGTTATTAGGACACACACTGACGAGCTTAAATATAGCTGTTCTTTCACTGTTATAGCACCACATGTGGTTGTTGATACAAGCCTTCTAGGAAATGCTTATGAACTGTTTTGTGTGGTTATGAACGTGTTATGACATGGTAATGTCGGTACCCTTCAAATGAAGTGTTACCCAAGTCTTTTCTAACGCTGTGCCTGTTGCCATGTCCCTCTCTTCCAGGCATGTTGGTGGACAGTACAGGACACTACTCTTATGTGTTCTATGCCTGCAGTGGGACTGTCTCCTCCTCTGGCCTCTTCCTCATCGGAGCGTTCTACTATCTGGACAGACAGAAGAAGAGGGAAGAGAAGAAGAGAGCAGGTCCTCCTGCTGCGTACCAACAGAAGCCTGCCATCAGCCTAGTCCCTGACTGCCAGTACAGCCATGTTCCTTCTACACAGGGAGGGAAGCCTGCCATCAGCCTAGTCCCTGACTGCCAGTACAGCCATGTTCCTTCTACACAGGGAGGGAAGCCTGCCATCAGCCTAGTCCCTGACTGCCAGTACAGCCATGTTCCTTCTACACAGGGAGGGAGAGCAGCGGACACTGTTCGTGTCACCAACGTGTGACGTACTAATATGCACGTGTGTGACCCAGTAAGACAAACTGTCTAGCTGCCTGCCATAGAATTACATCTAGAATCAGAATGAAGTAAGGAGGTAGCCTTCCACGAGCCTTGGCCTGTAGGAGCTGCAGCATATCACTGTGTATATCATATGCTCACTGTGTAATGCCTCACTATGATGAATCAATGAAGGATAGGATCTCTGTGGTGCCTGCTGTCTGCTGCCTTCAGAGGGAAGAACTGGGAGGTTACACATACACTACAGTTATCATCACTGTGATTCTATGTGTGTACGTACGTATCCAGGCATTCACAACACAGAGTTTGTCTGGATTTGGAAGTCACACTCTGTCACATGCGCTCTCTCTCTCTCGCTCTCTCTCTCTCTCTCTCTCTCTCTCTCTCTCTCTCAACAGTATACACTATTATCTTTATTTCAATAAATATCTTCTGTTTCATCACAGACACACGAGGCTGAATGACACAACATCCCTGTTTCATTCAGACCCTGAATGACAGTGCTGTAAAAGCTGACCAAGCAGTCTAGTAGACGCTACAGTAGAACTGTATAACATACGGCCCACTAGTAGACGCTACAGTAGGACTGTCTGACATACGGCCCATGGCGTAGTAGGACGCTGACAGGTAGAGACGTGTAGTGAATATACGGCCCACTAGTAGACGCTACAGTAGAACTGTATAACATACGGCCCACTAGTAGACGCTACAGTAGAACTGTATAACATACGGCCCACTAGTAGACGCTACAGTAGAACTGTATAATATACGGCTCACTAGTGGACGCTACAGTAGAACTGTATAACATACGGCCCACTAGTAGACGCTACAGTAGGACTGTATAACATACGGCCCACTAGTAGACGCTACAGTAGAACTGTATAATATACGGCCCACTAGTAGACGCTAGAGTAGGACTGTCTGACATACGGCCCACTAGTAGACGCTACAGTAGAACTGTATAATATACGGCCCACTAGTAGACACTACAGTAGAACTGTATAACATACGGCCCACTAGTAGACGCTACAGTAGAACTGTATAACATACGGCCCATTAGTAGACGCTACAGTAGAACTGTATAATATACGGCCCACTAGTAGACGCTACAGTAGAACTGTATAACATACGGCCCACTAGTAGACGCTACAGTAGGACTGT
The DNA here is from genome assembly GCF_965601325.2 of Salmo salar. Classification (NCBI taxonomy): domain Eukaryota; kingdom Metazoa; phylum Chordata; class Actinopteri; order Salmoniformes; family Salmonidae; genus Salmo; species Salmo salar. The sequence goes on along the minus strand of NC_138293.1, from coordinate 95,558,778 downwards.
ATAACATATGGCCCACTAGTAGACGCTACAGTAGAACTGTATAACATACGGCCCACTAGTAGACGCTACAGTAGGACTGTCTGACATACGGCCCACTAGTAGACGCTACAGTAGAACTGTATAATATACGGCCCACTAGTAGACGCTACAGTAGAACTGTATAACATACGGCCCACTAGTAGACGCTACAGTAGGACTGTATAACATACGGCCCACTAGTAGACGCTACAGTAGAACTGTATAACATACGGCCCACTAGTAGACGCTACAGTAGAACTGTATAATATACGGCCCACTAGTGGACGCTACAGTAGAACTGTATAACATACGGCCCACTAGTAGACGCTACAGTAGAACTGTATAACATACGGCCCACTAGTAGACGCTACAGTAGGACTGTATAACATACGGCCCAGTAGTAGACGCTACAGTAGAACTGTATAACGTACGGCCCACTAGTAGACGCTACAGTATAACTGTCTGACATACGGCCCACTAGTAGACGCTACAGTAGGACTGTCTGACATACGGCCCACTAGTAGACGCTACAGTAGGACTGTATAACATACGGCCCAGTAGTAGACGCTACAGTAGAACTGTATAACGTACGGCCCACTAGTAGACGCTACAGTATAACTGTCTGACATACGGCCCACTAGTAGACGCTACAGTAGGACTGTCTGACATACGGCCCACTAGTAGACGCTACAGTAGGACTGTATAACATATGGCCCACTAGTAGACGCTACAGTAGAACTGTATAACATACGGCCCACTAGTAGACGCTACAGTAGGACTGTATAACATACGGCCCACTAGTAGACGCTACAGTAGAACTGTATAACATACGGCCCACTAGTAGACGCTACAGTAGGACTGTATAACATACGGCCCACTAGTAGACGCTACAGTAGAACTGTATAACATACGGCCCACTAGTAGACGCTACAGTAGAACTGTATAACATGCGTTCCACTAGTAGACACAAATAAATATTTGAATTTGTTAAATCTTTTGACTAACAACGATCTCAATCGACATTTTAAATGATTAAAACCAAATTATAACTATTTAGAAATTATAATGGACCTAAATATAGTCTCTTCACTCTGTCCAGCTTGCTAACAGTCATCATAATGAAAGCTACATTTATAGTCTCTTCACTCTGTCCAGCTAGCTAACAGTCATCATAATGAAAGCTACATTTATAGTCTCTTCACTCTGTCCAGCTAGCTAACAGTCATCATAATGAAAGCTACATTTATAGTCTCTTCACTCTGTCCAGCTTGCTAACAGTCATCATAATGAAAGCTACATTTATAGTCTCTTCACTCTGTCCAGCTTGCTAACAGTCATCATAATGAAAGCTACATTTATAGTCTCTTCACTCTGTCCAGCTTGCTAACAGTCATCATAATGAAAGCTACATTTATAGTCTCTTCACTCTGTCTAGCTAGCTTAGTCATCATAATGAAAGCTACATTTATAGTCTCTTCACTCTGTCCAGCAATAACAGTCATCAAAATGATAGCTCGACAGCCAAGGAGCATCAAAAATTCGAAAACCAATGGATAGACATTTTGCAAATTTTTGCAAATTTTGACGCCAAGACAGTATATACACATTTTAAGTGCGGCACTCCGGACCTTGGTGAAGACTGAATGCGGCCCGCAGGGCAAAGTGAGTTGGACCACCCTGTGCTAGAGCAGTGTTACTCATGAATTGCGGCAATTGTACTGCCAATAACATGGGCAACCTAACTTTTTAGTGCTTTAACTCTTTGGCTTTAGGAGGAGATTATGGTTGTTTGTACACTGTCACCGTGACAACACTGAGTATGGCTATGAATGTATTCCTGCACCTTTTTGAATATCCTCTGTGACTTCTTAGATGCCTTGATATAACTGAGAATGAAACAATAGCCTTATGTATGAAAGGATATACAAATATTTTGTATTTTAGTCAACTTATTTCTGAAGATTTAATATTGAATGTTTACAGAATATTAAACATTTTCTATAAAAGTAAGTTGATGTGTTCATGTGTCAGTCTTGTTTTATTATCACTGTATAATAATCTGAATTTGAGGACGGATCGGATTGAATAGGTCTTCAACTTTAATACAACTGTTCTTATTAATACAGCTCTTATGTCATTCACTTCCTGCTACTGTCTCGTTTCCTTCCACTCACCTTTACACTCACCTTTATCGCCACCTTGTGGAATGTGTGATGTACAGTTGTTTTAATAATCATCATGACAGCCAAATGACAGTTTTGAAAAATTACCCATGAAGCCTATTTGTCAAATTTGGTGTACTTTTTAAGATATTGTCAACTCTGCCACACACTTTATAAGACGTGCCTCCATTAGCGTGTCCTGTCACTCACAACCTATATTCTTGTCATGTCTTATCTGAGTCTTTTTTAACCTGACCAGTTTTTCTACTTTTATTTTTATTTTCTGGTAAACACATAAGACTGTGTCCAGTGAAAGCCCTGATCAGTCAAATATCTGATCAGTTACCTGATCAACTGCCTGATCAATTAACTGATCAATTATCTGAAAGTTACCTGATAAATGATCAATTACCTGATATATTATCTGACCAATTACTTGGTCAATTATCTGATAAATTACCAGATCAATTACCTGATCAATTGTCATCTTTGGCCTTTCAGTGTGAGGCTCCTATGATGGTTGGTGAAGTATGTTGGTAACTTGAGGTTTGAAAGCAAATAGACTAATTCAACTTCATTTTCCACAGTTTCCTTCCCCCAACCTGGGCCAAACAGTGAAAGCCCTGACCACTCAATCATGTTGTCAAGTATCTTCTTCAGTCTTCGATGAAGGGCTAATATGGAGGCCCTGTGCAGTCTTCGGTGACGGGCTACCATGAAGGGACCTGTTCAGTCTTCGGTGACGGGCTACCATGAAGGGACCTGTTCAGTCTTCGGTGACGGGCTACCATGAAGGGACCTGTTCAGTCTTCGGTGACGGGATACCATGAAGGGCCCTGTTCAGTCTTCAGTGACAGGATACCATAAAGGGACCTGTTCAGTCTTCGGTGACGGGATACCATGAAGGGCCCTGTTCAGTCTTCAGTGACAGGATACCATGAAGGGCCCTGTTCAGTCTTCGGTGACAGGATACCATGAAGGGCCCTGTTCAGTCTTCAGTGACAGGATACCATGAAGGGCCCTGTTCAGTCTTCAGTGACAGGATACCATGAAGGGCCCTGTTCAGTCTTCGGTGACAGGATACCATGAAGGGCCCTGCTCAGTCTTCAGTGACAGGATACCATGAAGGGCCCTGTTCAGTCTTCGGTGACAGGATACCATGAAGGGCCCTGCTCAGTCTTCAGTGACAGGATACCATGAAGGGCCCTGTTCAGTCTTCGGTGACAGGATACCATGAAGGGCCCTGTTCAGTCTTCAGTGACAGGATACCATGAAGGGCCCTGTTCAGTCTTCGGTAACAGGATACCATGAAGGGCCCTGTTCAGTCTTCGGTGAGGGGCTACCATGGAGTCCCTGTTCAGTCTTCAGTGACGGGATACCATGGCGGTCCATTCACTTCCTTCTGTCATTGTTGTTGACAACAATTAGTGTATGTGAAGCATTTTGGAAGCTTGAGGGTTAAAAGTAAATGAACTTATTATTTTCAGTTTTTCACAGCTTCCTTCCTCTAACACACATTTCCAAACACATCACCGTCTAAGCCAGAAAAAATTTGAAAAATATATACTTTCAAAAAATATTTAAAATCGCTAAATGAACATTTTGTGTACTGACCACCCTCCTTTTTCACCAAACAACCCACCCTGACATACCAAGCTAAAACCGTTGCCTCTACATGACTGTGCGCTATATAGCCTACAGCCCATGTCATTACCTGTAACCTGTAAATACCCAATCAGACCAGTTTAGATAAGAGTTAAACATTTCACTACACACATTGTGATTCTCTCTCCTGAAGCCTTCGGTCAAAGGTCCCTCCAGTCTCCTGCTCTGTCCTGTCCTTCTGGTACCTCAGACCATGGCTACTCACCTCCTCAGACAGCTCAGTGTGTTCTCTAGAAGGGCTGTGTTACAACCTCTACAGGTGGTCTCCTCACTACAGAAGACATGGACACCTGGGAACCCAACCTGGCTCTGGTGCTGTAGGTAGGTTAACTATCTTATCATTGTCATACACACTAGTCTCTTATCACAGCCTAGCTAATTTGGTGTTGGTGTAAAGATTATCCACAGAGTTAGACTAGTTGGATTATTTCTCTTTTTTCACCCTTATTCGGCAAAACACGTTTTTTCGTTGATTTACCAACTGTAGAGTACAAACTAAAGGACCTGAATGTGACTGGACTTATTTAGACTGAGGGTATGTCTTTCAATGCTTCCTTGTGAGATTTACTTTTCAGAAACATGTTTTTTACAAATCAAATATGTTTTAACTTGGATTGTCCAGCCCAGTTTCTGCTTTGTCTTGGCTGTAAGGAACGGGGTTCAGCGTGGTTGTCTTGGCTGTAAGGAACGGGGCTCAGCGTGGTTGTCTTGGCTGTAAGGAACGGGGTTCAGCGTGGTTGTCTTGGCTGTAAGGAACGGGGTTCAGCGTGGTTGTCTTGGCTGTAAGGAACGGGGTTCAGCGTGGTTGTCTTGGCTGTAAGGAACGGGGTTCAGCGTGGTTGTCTTGGCTGTAAGGAACGGGGTTCAGCGTGGTTGTCTTGGCTGTAAGGAACGGGGTTCAGCGTGGTTGTCTTGGCTGTAAGGAACGGGGTTCAGTGTGGTTGTCTTGGCTGTAAGGAACGGGGTTCAGCGTGGTTGTCTTGGCTGTAAGGAACGGGGTTCAGCGTGGTTGTCTTGGCTGTAAGGAACGGGGCTCAGCGTGGTTGTCTTGGCTGTAAGGAACGGGGTTCAGCGTGGTTGTCTTGGCTGTAAGGAACGGGGCTCAGCGTGGTTGTCTTGGCTGTAAGGAACGGGGCTCAGCGTGGTTGTCTTGGCTGTAAGGAACAGGGTTCAGCGTGGTTGTCTTGGCTGTAAGGAACGGGGTTCAGCGTGGTTGTCTTGGCTGTAAGGAACAGGGTTCAGCGTGGTTGTCTTGGCTGTAAGGAACGGGGTTCAGCGTGGTTGTCTTGGCTGTAAGGAACGGGGCTCAGCGTGGTTGTCTTGGCTGTAAGGAACGGGGCTCAGCGTGGTTGTCTTGGCTGTAAGGAACGGGGCTCAGCGTGGTTGTCTTGGCTGTAAGGAACGGGGTTCAGCGTGGTTGTCTTGGCACTGAACATGTTTGTTTTTTCACGTATCCATTAGTCCAGTTTCCCCTCTGAAAGACTTCACATGTCCTGTGACCTGATGGGAATAATATTGAGTGAGTGAGGTGGGCCATATTTGTTCTAATAGCAGCCTGCTGTTTATGTAGGCTCCCAACAGAACAGCCGAGAGAGGTCGACTATGAAACCACAGCCCACAGAACTCCATAGGAGGTCGGGTTAGGATCCACAGGAGGTCAGGTTAGGGTCCACAGGAGGTCGGGTTAGGGTCCACAGGAGGTCGGGTTAGGGTCCACAGGAGGCCGGGTTAGGATCCACAGGAGGCTGGGTTAGGATCCACAGGAGGTCGGGTTAGGGTCCACAGGAGGTCAGGTTAGGGTCCACAGGAGGTCGGGTTAGGATCCACAGGAGGTCAGGTTAGGGTCAGGAATGCAGATGTTTCCTTTCTGATGTTTGACTAACTCCAGTATTATATTGACATGTCATGGATAATGTCCACCAACCGTTCCCTGTCTGTTTCCACCCCCCTGTGTATCTCTCTCTGTATATACTGTCTTGCTAAAGTATTCATACCCCTTGGATTTCTTCACATTTTATTGTGTTACAAAGTGGAATTAAAATTGATTTAACTGCATTCTTTTTGTCAACAATCTACTCAAAATACTCTAATGTCAAAGTGGAAGATTTTTTTTTTTTATCTTTTAAGAGTAATAAAAATTACATGACTAAAATATAGTCATTTCAGAAGTATTCAGCACAGCCTAAATTAGATCAGGAGTAAAATGTGGCTTTACAAATCACATAATAAGTTACATGGACTCTGTGAAATAATAGGGATTGACAAGATTTTTGATTGACTAACCCGTCCCCCATATATACAACATCTGGAAGGTCCCTCAGTCAAGTATTACAGATTCAACTACAAAGACCAGGGAGCTTTTCGAAAGCATTATAAAGAAGAGCAGGGATTGGTAGATGGGTAACAATAACAAATCAGACTTTGGATATCTCTTTAAGCATGGTCAAGTTAATCATTATGCTGTGGATGATGTATTAAACCCCCCCAGACACATCAAAGCTACTGAACTGAGCTGCAGGTAAGGAATGAAATCCAAGGGGTATGAATACTATTTTACAAGGTGTAGTATCTTTCCACGTTCATAATACATTTATAACCAAGGCATATCACATTTATAAGCAGTACACTTATGTGAGCTGTAGCTACAGCCATAGGACCTCCTCAGTGACCCTGCTGGGCCTTTAGAACGTCTTCATCATAATGTCTTATAAAGGCTTATAATACGTTACGTCTCTCCCTCAACAGATCCCTCCATGTGGACAGTCCCCCCATGGTCCCAGGGCAGAGCTTCAGCTACGTCCATGGGGCCTCCTCAGTGTCCCTGCTGGGCCAGACGGTGGGTCAGAGTCTTCAGGCTGCAGCCGACCGCTGGCCCCACAGAGAGGCCCTGGTCTTCCTGCAGGATGGAGTCCGTAAGACCTTCTCCCAGTTTCAGGAGAACGTGAGTCTCCAGGGAACAGCTAGTCTCACTAGGGAACACCCATCCTATATATTCACATCTGACACTAGGGGACACCCATCCTATATATTCACATCTGACACTAGGGGACACCCATCCTATATATTCACATCTGACACTAGGGAACACCCATCCTATATATTCACATCTGACACTAGGGAACATCCATCCTATATATTCACATCTAACACTAGGGAACATCCATCCTATATATTCACATCTGTTTCATCACATTTGGACGCCAGGAATCAATTTCCTTTTTCCCCTCTTCTCACCTAAGGCATATAAATGCATGATTTGTCAGTACATTTCTAATGGTCGACAACCGTTCCGGTATAGGGACACTGATCCCGTAGAGGTTAACTACATAGTGAAGTGTGGGATTGTAGTGTTTTAGTAGCGGTAACATTACAATAGGACTGTAGAGGTTTAGGAGGGGTAACATAACAGGACCGTAGAGGTTTAGGAGGGGTAACATAACAACAGGACTGTAGAGGTTTAGGAGGGGTAACATAACAGGACTGTAGAGGTTTAGGAGGGGTAACATAACAGGACTGTAGAGGTTTAGGAGGGGTAACATAACAACAGGATTGTAGAGGTTTAGGAGGGGTAACATAACAGGACTGTAGAGGTGTAGGAGGGGTAACATAACAACAGGACTATAGAGGTTTAGGAGGGGTAACATAACAGGATTGTAGAGGTTTAGGAGGGGTAACATAACAGGACTGTAGAGGTTTAGGAGGGGTAACATAACAACAGGACTGTAGAGGTTTAGGAGGGGTAACATAACAGGATTGTAGAGGTTTAGGAGGGGTAACATAACAGGACTGTAGAGGTTTAGGAGGGGTAACATAACAACAGGACTATAGAGGTTTAGGAGGGGTAACATAACAGGATTGTAGAGGTGTAGGAGGGGTAACATAACAGGACTGTGAGAGGTTTAGGAGGGGTAACACAACAACAGGATTGTAGAGGTTTAGGAGGGGTAACATAACACGGACTGTAGAGGTTTAGGAGGGGTAACACAACAGGACTGTAGAGGTTTAGGAGGGGTAACATAACAACAGGACTGTAGAGGTTTAGGAGGGGTAACATAACAGGACTGTAGAGGTGTAGGAGGGGTAACACAACAGGATTGTAGAGGTTTAGGAGGGGTAACATAACAACAGGACTGTAGAGGTTTAGGAGGGGTAACATAACACAGGACCGTAGAGGTTTAGGAGGGGTAACATAACAGGACTGTAGAGGTTTAGGAGGGGTAACATAACAACAGGACTGTAGAGGTTTAGGAGGGGTAACATAACAACAGGACTATAGAGGTTTAGGAGGGGTAACACAACAGGACTGTAGAGGTTTAGGAGGGGTAACATAACAACAGGACTGTAGAGGTTTAGGAGGGGTAACATAACAACAGGACTATAGAGGTTTAGGAGGGGTAACATAACAACATGACTGTAGAGGTTTAGGAGGGGTAACATAACAGGACTGTAGAGGTTTAGGAGGGGTAACATAACAACAGGACTGTAGAGGTTTAGGAGGGGTAACAGAACAGGACTGTAGAGGTTTAGGAGGGGTAACATAACACGGACTGTAGAGGTTTAGGAGGGGTAACAGAACAGGACTGTAGAGGTTTAGGAGGGGTAGAGGCGGAGGGGTAACAGACAGGACTGTAGAGGTTTAGGAGGGGTAACATAACACGGACTGTAGAGGTTTAGGAGGGGTAACATAACAGGACTGTAGAGGTGTAGGAGGGGTAACATAACAGGATTGTAGAGGTTTAGGAGGGGTAACATAACAACAGGACTGTAGAGGTTTAGGAGGGGTAACACAACAGGACTGTAGAGGTTTAGGAGGGGTAACACTACACAGGACTGTAGAGGTGTAGGAGGGGTAACATAACAACAGGACTGTAGAGGTTTAGGAGGGGTAACATAACAGGACTGTAGAGGTTTAGGAGGGGTAACATAACAACAGGATTGTAGAGGTTTAGGAGGGGTAACATAACAGGACTGTAGAGGTTTAGGAGGGGTAACATAACAGGACTGTAGAGGTTTAGGAGGGGTAACATAACAACAGGACTGTAGAGGTTTAGGAGGGGTAACACAACAGGACTGTAGAGGTTTAGGAGGGGTAACATAACAACAGGACTGTAGAGGTTTAGGAGGGGTAACATAACAGGACTGTAGAGGTTTAGGAGGGGTAACATAACAACATGATTGTAGAGGTTTAGGAGGGGTAACATAACAACAGGACTGTAGAGGTGTAGGAGGGGTAACATAACAGGACTGTAGAGGTTTAGGAGGGGTAACATAACAACAGGACTGTAGAGGTTTAGGAGGGGTAACATAACAACAGGACTGTAGAGGTTTAGGAGGGGTAACATAACAACATGATTGTAGAGGTTTAGGAGGGGTAACATAACAACAGGACTATAGAGGTGTAGGAGGGGTAACATAACAGGATTGTAGAGGTGTAGGAGGGGTAACATAACAACAGGACTGTAGAGGTGTAGGAGGGGTAACATAACAACAGGACTGTAGAGGTGTAGGAGGGGTAACATAACAACAGGATTGTAGAGGTGTAGGAGGGGTAACATAACAACAGGACTGTAGAGGTGTAGGAGGGGTAACATAACAGGACTGTAGAGGTTTAGGAGGGGTAACATAACAGGACTGTAGAGGTTTAGGAGGGGTAACATAACAGGACTGTAGAGGTTTAGGAGGGGTAACATAACAACAGGACTATAGAGGTGTAGGAGGGGTAACATAACAGGATTGTAGAGGTGTAGGAGGGGTAACATAACAACAGGACTGTAGAGGTGTAGGAGGGGTAACATAACAACAGGACTATAGAGGTGTAGGAGGGGTAACATAACAGGATTGTAGAGGTGTAGGAGGGGTAACATAACAGGACTGTAGAGGTTTAGGAGGGGTAACAGAACAGGACTGTAGAGGTTTAGGAGGGGTAACATAACAGGACTGTAGAGGTTTAGGAGGGGTAACATAACAACAGGACTATAGAGGTGTAGGAGGGGTAACATAACAGGATTGTAGAGGTGTAGGAGGGGTAACATAACAACAGGACTGTAGAGGTTTAGGAGGGGTAACACAACATGACTAGAGGTTTAGGAGGGGTAACATAACAGGACTGTAGAGGTGTAGGAGGGGTAACATAACAACAGGACTAGAGGTTTAGGAGGGGTAACATAACAGGACTGTAGAGGTTTAGGAGGGGTAACATAACAACATGATTGTAGGGGTTTAGGAGGGGTAACATAACAGGACTGTAGAGGTTTAGGAGGGGTAACATAACAGGACTGTAGAGGTTTAGGAGGGGTAACATAACAACAGGATTGTAGAGGTTTAGGAGGGGTAACATAACAGGACTGTAGAGGTTTAGGAGGGGTAACATAACAACAGGATTGTAGAGGTTTAGGAGGGGTAACATAACAGGACTGTAGAGGTGTAGGAGGGGTAACATAACAACAGGACTAGAGGTTTAGGAGGGGTAACATAACAACAGGATTGTAGAGGTTTAGGAGGGGTAACATAACAGGACTGTAGAGGTTTAGGAGGGGTAACATAACAACAGGATTGTAGAGGTTTAGGAGGGGTAACATAACAGGACTGTAGAGGTGTAGGAGGGGTAACATAACAACATGACTATAGAGGTGTAGGAGGGGTAACATAACAACAGGACTAGAGGTTTAGGAGGGGTAACATAACAACAGGACTGTAGAGGTTTAGGAGGGGTAACATAACAACAGGACTGTAGAGGTGTAGGAGGGGTAACATAACAGGACTGTAGAGGTTTAGGAGGGGTAACATAACAACAGGATTGTAGAGGTTTAGGAGGGGTAACATAACAGGACTGTAGAGGTTTAGGAGGGGTAACATAACAGGACTGTAGAGGTGTAGGAGGGGTAACATAACAGGACTGTAGAGGTTTAGGAGGGGTAACATAACAACATGATTGTAGAGGTTTAGGAGGGGTAACATAACAACAGGACTGTAGAGGTTTAGGAGGGGTAACATAACAGGACTGTAGAGGTTTAGGAGGGGTAACATAACAACATGATTGTAGAGGTGTAGGAGGGGTAACATAACAACATGATTGTAGAGGTTTAGGAGGGGTAACATAACAGGACTGTAGAGGTTTAGGAGGGGTAACATAACAACAGGACTGTAGAGGTTTAGGAGGGGTAACATAACAACAGGACTGTAGAGGTTTAGGAGGGGTAACATAACAGGACTGTAGAGGTGTAGGAGGGGTAACATTACAATAGGACTGTAGAGGTTTAGGAGGGGTAACATAACAGGACTGTAGAGGTTTAGGAGGGGTAACATAACAGGACTGTAGAGGTTTAGGAGGGGTAACATAACAACAGGATTGTAGAGGTTTAGGAGGGGTAACATAACAACATGATTGTAGAGGTTTAGGAGGGGTAACAGAACAGGACTGTAGAGGTTTAGGAGGGGTAACATAACAGGACTGTAGAGGTTTAGGAGGGGTAACATAACAACATGATTGTAGAGGTTTAGGAGGGGTAACATAACAACATGATTGTAGAGGTTTAGGAGGGGTAACATAACAACAGGACTGTAGAGGTTTAGGAGGGGTAACATAACAACATGATTGTAGAGGTTTAGGAGGGGTAACATTACAATAGGACTGTAGAGGTTTAGGAGGGGTAACATAACAGGACTGTAGAGGTGTAGGAGGGGTAACATAACAACATGATTGTAGAGGTTTAGGAGGGGTAACATAACAGGACTGTAGAGGTTTAGGAGGGGTAACATAACAGGACTGTAGAGGTTTAGGAGGGGTAACATAACAACAGGATTGTAGAGGTTTAGGAGGGGTAACATAACAGGACTGTAGAGGTTTAGGAGGGGTAACATAACAGGACTGTAGAGGTGTAGGAGGGGTAACATAACAACAGGACTGTAGAGGTTTAGGAGGGGTAACATAACAACAGGACTATAGAGGTTTAGGAGGGGTAACATAACAGGACTGTAGAGGTTTAGGAGGGGTAACATAACAGGACTGTAGAGGTGTAGGAGGGGTAACATAACAACAGGACTGTAGAGGTTTAGGAGGGGTAACATAACAACAGGACTATAGAGGTTTAGGAGGGGTAACATAACAACAGGACTGTAGAGGTTTAGGAGGGGTAACATAACAACAGGACTGTAGAGGTGTAGGAGGGGTAACAGAACAGGACTGTAGAGGTTTAGGAGGGGTAACATAACAACAGGACTGTAGAGGTGTAGGAGGGGTAACATAACAACAGGATTGTAGAGGTTTAGGAGGGGTAACATAACAGGACTGTAGAGGTGTAGGAGGGGTAACATAACAGGACTGTAGAGGTTTAGGAGGGGTAACATAACAGGACTGTAGAGGTTTAGGAGGGGTAACATAACAGGACTGTAGAGGTTTAGGAGGGGTAACATAACAGGACTGTAGAGGTGTAGGAGGGGTAACATAACAGGACTGTAGAGGTTTAGGAGGGGTAACATAACAGGACTGTAGAGGTGTAGGAGGGGTAACATAACAGGACTGTAGAGGTTTAGGAGGGGTAACATAACAGGACTGTAGAGGTTTGGAGGGGTAACATAACAGGACTGTAGAGGTTTAGGAGGGGTAACATAACAGGACTGTAGAGGTGTAGGAGGGGTAACATAACAGGACTGTAGAGGTTTAGGAGGGGTAACATAACAACAGGATTGTAGAGGTTTGGAGGGGTAACATAACAACATGATTGTAGAGGTTTAGGAGGGGTAACATAACAGGATTGTAGAGGTTTAGGAGGGGTAACATAACAGGACTGTAGAGGTTTAGGAGGGGTAACATAACAGGACTGTAGAGGTGTAGGAGGGGTAACATAACAGGATTGTAGAGGTTTAGGAGGGGTAACATAACAACAGGCATTGTGTTTAGTGTCTCGCTCGACTTTGAAACCTACGGGAAGTCCAGTCAAAGTGTTGTTGTTGTTATTGGTTAAACATTGATATTGAAACATAACAGGATGGGTTACCCTGTCAACTAGAAGATCCGTTATGAAACACAACTCCAGAACAACGTTGATGTATTATTATCACAGTTCTAATCATTTGCTACGGCAACAAAAACATATTTATTTGTACAGCTCTGGGCTTCTTTACATATAGGGATATCATCCTGTATATTACTACCTGGGTCATGGTCTCCCTCCTACCCAGGTTGACCAGGCTGCTGCAGGTCTCCTGGCCCTGGGTCTGAAGAGAGGGGACAGACTAGGAGTCTGGGGGCCCAACACATACCACTGGATCCTGTTTCAGTTCGCCACAGCCAAGTCTGGCATCATACTGGTGAAGATGAGCTATTAGATTAGATTCTAAAATTAATATGTATTATCTGTTAGGATCTATTGTTCCTAATATTAAAGTATTGTTCTAATCTCTACAGGTGTCAATAAACCCAGCCTATCAGCTGAAGGAGCTGGAGTACACCCTGAGGAAGGTTTGTTCTTATCCAGTACCATGTTGTTTTACACTTCCTGGTTTGACTGAATGAATAGCTGAACTGATCCTGACCCTGGTGCTGTCTGTGTCCTTCCCAGTTTATTAAGACCCAGAGGTTCTGTTCTCTCTGTCTCTGTAGGTGCAGTGTAAAGCTGTGGTGTGTCCTTCCCAGTTTATTAAGACCCAGAGGTTCTATTCTCTCTGTCTCTGTAGGTGCAGTGTAAAGCAGTGGTGTGTCCCACCCAGTTTATTAAGACCCAGAGGTTCTATTCTCTCTGTCTCTGTAGGTGCAGTGTAAAGCAGTGGTGTGTCCCACCCAGTTTAAGACCCAGAGGTTCTGTGACATGCTGAGACAGATCTGCCCAGAGATGGAAACAGCAGAGTCAGGGGTCTTTAGAAGCTCCAGGTATGTTAATTCTGTACTATTGGACCATGAGTGAATTAGCAGACAGGTATGTTAATATTGTACTACTGCATCATGACTGAGTCAACAGACATATTGTATTACTGCACCATGAAGTAAACAAGTACCAAGCAGGATAGCTAACATCATAGATATAGAACCCTGAACATATATGGCATAGAAGAGATCCGATTAAATTACTAGAAGGGCTATGTCATAAACCCTCAAAGTTCCTGAATGGTAAAATAATGGCAGTCATTTTGGTCAGGGACAAATCCAAACCAGCCTAATTGGAAGGAATGGAAGTAGAGGCATAGGGGATGCACTTCCTGCTTTTACTGATACAGGAACATAAAAGTAAGGCATGTGATATTGTATATCAGAAATTGTGTATTAAAATTATTGGCTAATGTGAAACACAGTAAAAGGGCTACACAGGAACTATGCTGGATTGACTCTGAATAAGAATCAAATCAAATCAAATCAAATGTATTTATATAGCCCTTCGTACATCAGCTGATATCTCAAAGTGCTGTACAGAAACCCAGCCTAAAACTCCAAACAGCAAGCAATGCATGTGAAAGAAGCACGGTGGCTAGGAAAAACTCCCAAGGAAAAACTCCCTAGAAAGGCCAAAAACCTTGGAAGAAACCTAGAGAGGAACCAGGCTATGAGGGGTGGCCAGTCCTCTTCTGGCTGTGCCGGGTGGATATTGTAACAGAACATGGTCAAGATGTTAAAATGTTCATAAATGACCAAAATGGTCAAATAATAATAATCTTATTAGTTGTCGAGGGTGCAACAAGCACGTCCGGTGAACAGGTCAGGGTTCCATAGCCGCAGGCAGAACAGTTGAAACTGGAGCAGCAGCACGGCAAGGTGGACTGGGGACAGCAAGGAGTCATCATGCCAGGTAGTCCTGAGGCATGGTCCTAGGGCTCAGGTCCTCCGAGAGAAAGAAAGAAAGAAAGAGAGAAAGAGAGAATTAGAGAGAGCATATTTAAATTCACACAGGACACCGGATAAGACAAGAGAAATACTCCAGATGTAACAGACTGACCCTAGCCCCCCGACACATAAACTACTGCAGCATAAATACTGGAGGCTGAGACAGGAGGGATCAGGAGACACTGTGGCCCCATCCGATGAAACCCCCAGACAGGGCCAAACAGGCAGGATATAACCCCACCCACTTTGCCAAAGCACAGCCCCCACACCACTAGAGGGATGTCTCCAACCACCAACTTACCGTCCTAAGACAAGGCCGAGTATAGCCCACAAAGATCTCCGCCACGGCACAACCCAAGGGGGGGCGCCAACCCAGACAGGAAGACCACGTCAGTGACTCAGCCCACTCAAGTGACGCACCCCTCCCATGGACGGCATGGAAGAACACCAGTACGCCAGTGACTCAGCCCCTGTAATAGGGTTAGAGGCAGAGAATCCCAGTGGAGAGAGGGGAACCGGCAAGGCAGAGACAGCAAGGGCGGTTCGTTGCTCCAGCCTTTCCGTTCACCTTCACACTCCTGGGCCAGACTATACTTAATCATAGGACCTACTGAAGAGATAAGTCTTCAGTAAAGACTTAAAGGTTGAGACTGAGTCTGCGTCTCTCACATGGGTAGGCAGACCATTCCATAAAAATGGAGCTCTATAGGAGAAAGCCCTACCTCCAGCCGTTTGCTTAGAAATTGTAGGGAAAATTAGGAGGCCTGCGTCTTGTGACCGTAGCGTATGTGTAGGTATGTACGGCAGGACCAAATCGGAAAGATAGGTAGGAGCAAGCCCATGTAATGCTTTGTAGGTTAGCAGTAAAACCTTGAAATCAGCCCTTGCCTTAACAGGAAGCCAGTGTAGGGAGGCTAGCACTGGAGTAATATGATCCAATTTGTTGGTTCTAGTCAGGATTCTAGCAGCCGTATTTAGCACTAACTGAAGTTTATTTAGTGCTTTATCCGGGTAGCCGGAAAGTAGAGCATTGCAGTAGTCCAGCCTAGAAGTAACAAAAGCATGGATTAATTTTTCTGCGTCATTTTTGGACAGAAAGTTTCTGATTTTTGCAATGTTACGTAGATGGAAAAAAGCTGTCCTTGAAACAGTCTTGATATGTTCTTCAAAAGAGAGATCAGGATCCAGAGTAACGCCGAGGTCCTTCACAGTTTTATTTGAGACGACTGTACAACCATCCAGATTAATTGTCAGATTCAACAGAAGATCTCTTTGTTTCTTGGGACCTAGAACAAGCATCTCTGTTTTGTCCGAGTTTAAAAGTAGAAAGTTTGCAGCCATCCACTTCTTTATGTCTGAAACACAGGCTTCTAGCGAGGGCAATTTTGGGGCTTCACCATGTTTCATTGAAATGTACAGCTGTGTGTCGTCCGCATAGCAGTGAAATTTCACATTATGTTTTCGAATGACATCCCCAAGAGGTAAAATATATAGTGAAAACAATAGTGGTCCTAAAACGGAACCTTGAGGAACACCGAAATTTACAATTGATTTGTCAGAGGACAAACCATTCACAGAGACAAACTGATATCTTTCCGACAGATAAGATCTAAACCAGGCAAGAACTTGTCCATGTAGACCAATTTGGGTTTCCAATCTCTCCAAAAGAATGTGATGATCGATGGTACCAAAAGCGGCACTAAGATCTAGGAGCACGAGGACAGATGCTGAGCCTCGGTCTGACGTCATTAAAAGGTCATTTACCACCTTCACAAGTGCAGTCTCAGTGCTATGATGGGGTCTAAAACAAGACTGAAGCGTTTCGTATACATTGTTTGTCTTCAGGAAGGCAGTGAGTTGCTGTGCAACAGCTTTTTTTGTAAAAATTGAGAGGAATGGAAGATTCGATATAGGCCGATAGTTTTTTTATAATTTCTGGGTCAAGATTCGGCTTTTTCAAGAGAGGCTTTATTACTGCCACTTTTAGTGAGCTTGGTACACATCCGGTGGATAGAGAGCCGTTTATTATGTTCAACATAGGAGGACCAAGCACAGGAAGCAGCTCTTTCAGTAGTTTAGTTGGAATAGGGTCCAGTATGCAGCTTGAGGGTTTGGAGGCCATGATTATTTTCATCATTGTGTCAAGAGATATAGTACTAAAACACTTTAGTATCTCCCTTGATCCTAGGTCCTGGCAGAGTTGTGCAGACTCAGGACAATGAAGCTTTGGAGGAATACCCAGATTTAAAGGAATTTGCTTTCTAATGATCATGATCTTTTCCTCAAAGAAGTTCATAAATGTATTACTGCTGAAGTGAAAGCCATCCTCCATTTGCGAATGCTGCTTTTTAGTTAGCTTTGCGACAGTATCAAAAATAAATTTCGGATTGTTATTATTTTCCTCAATTAAGTTGGAAAAATAGGATGATCGAGCAGCAGTGAGGGCTCTTCGATACTGCACGGTACTGTCTTTCAAAGCTAGTCGGAAGACTTCCAGTTTGGTGTGGCGCCATTTCCGTTCCAATTTTCTGGAAGCTTGCTTCAGAGCTCGTGTATTTTCTGTATACCAGGGAGCTAGTTTCTTATGACAGATGTTTTTAATTTTTAGGGGTGCAACTGCATCTAGGGTATTGCGCAAGGTTAAATTGAGTTCCTTGGTTAGGTGGTTAACCCCACTGAGTCGATGATGGCTCCGAAAGCCTTTTGGAGTGGGTCTGTGGACTTTTCCATGTGAATGCTAAAGTCACCAAAAATTTAAATATTATCTGCTATGACTACAAGATCCGATAGGAATTCAGGGAACTCAGTGAGGAACACTGCATATGGCCCAGGAGGCCTGTAAACAGTAGCTATAAAAAGTGAGTGAGTAGGCTGCATAGATTTCATGACTAGAAGCTCAAAATAAATATTACCACTGGAGGATGTCTATTTACCTGTAACTGTAAATGGAACCTCATTATCTGTGCATGGTGATGGTGACAGACAGGGACAGTAGAGGACCTAATGAAGGCTGTTACTGTAATGTTACTGTAATGTTACTGTAATGTACAGTGTATTCGGAAAGTATTCAGACTTTTTCAACATTTTGTTACATTACAGCCTTATTGAAAAATAAAAAATAAATCCTCATCAATCTACACACAATACACCATAATGAAAGAGTGAAAACTGGTTTTTAGATATGTTTGCACATTTATTACAAATAAAAAACAGAAATATCTTATTTACATAAGTTTCAGACCCTTTGCTATGAGACTCGAAATTGAGCTCAGGTGCATCCTGTTTCCATTGATCAGCCTTGATGTTTCTACAACTTGATTGGAGTCCACCTGTGGTAGATTAAATTGATTGGACATGATTTGGAAAAGCACACACCTGTCTATATAAGGTCCCACAGTTGAAAATGCATGTCAGAGCAAAAACAAGCCTTGAAGGAATTGTCCGTAGAGCTCTGAGACAGGATTGTGTCGAGGCACAGATATGGGGAAGGGTACCAAAAATGTCTGCAGCATTGAAGCTTCCCAAGAACACAGTGTCCTCCATCATTCTTAAATTAAAGACGTTTGGAACCACCAAGGCTCTCCCTTAAGCTGGCCGCTTGGCCAAACTGAGCAATTGGGGGGGAAGGGTCGTGGTCAGAGAGGTGACCAAGAACCTGACAGAGCTCAAGAGTTCCTCTGTGGAGATGGGAGAACCTCCCAGAAGGACACCCATGTCTGCAGCGTTCCACCAATCAGGCCTTTATGTTAGTGGCCAGACGGAAGCCACTCCTCAGTAAAAGGCACATGACAGCCTGCTTGGAGTTTGCCAAAATGCACCTAAATGACTCTGACCATGAGAAACAAGATTCTCTGCTCTTATGAAACCAAGATTGAACTCTTTGGCCTGAATGCCAAGCGTCACATCTGGAGGAAACCTGGCACCATCTCTACGGTGAAGCATGGTGGTGGCAGCATCATGCTGTGGGGATGTTTTTCAGGGGCAGAGACTTGGAGACTAGTTCGAATCGAGGGAAAGATGAATGGAGCAAAGTACAGAGAGATCCTTGATGAAAGCCTTCTCCAAGGAGCTCAGGATCTCAGACTGGGGTGAAGGTTTACCTTCCAACTGGACAATGACC
>NC_138293.1:95522500-95535000 GCF_965601325.2 Salmo salar | reverse complement strand
AAGGAACTCAGCATCAATAGTATGGGGATACCACTAAAGGAACTCAGCATCAATAGTATGGGGATACCACTAAAGGAACTCAGCATCAATAGTATGGGGATATCACTAATGGAACTCAGCATTAATAGTATGGGGATACCACCAAAGGCACTCAGCATCAATAGTATGGGGATACCAGTAAAGGAACTCAGCATCCATAGTATGGGAATACCACTAAAGGAACTCAGCATCCATAGTATGGGAATACCACTAAAGGAACTTAGCATCAATAGTATGGGGATATCACTAATGGAACTCAGCATCAATAGTATGGGAATACCACTAAAGGAACTCAGCATCAATAGTATGGGGATATCACTAATCTAACTCTGTATAAATAGTATGGGGATACCACCAAAGGAACTCAGCATCAATAGTATGGGGATACCAGTAAAGGAAGTCAGCATTAATAGCATGGGGGTACCACTAAAGGAACTCAGCATCAATAGTATGAGGATATCACTAAAGGAACTCAGCATCAATAGTATGGGGATACCACCAAAGGAACTCAGCATCAATAGTATGGGGATACCACTAAAGGAACTCAGCATCAATAGTATGGGGATACCACCAAAGGAACTCAGCATCAATAGTATGGGGATACCACTAAAGGAACTCAGCATCAATAGTATGGGGATACCACTAAAGGAACTCAGCATCAATAGTATGGGGATACCACTAAAGGAACTCAGCATCAATAGTATGGGGATATCACTAAAGGAACTCAGCATCAATAGTATGGAGATATCACTAATGGAACTCAGCATCAATAGTATGGGGATATCACTAATGGAACTCAGCATTAATAGTATGGGGATACCACCAAAGGCACTCAGCATCAATAGTATGGGGATACCACTAAAAGAACTCAGCATTAATAGTATGGGGATACCACCAAAGGAACTCAGCATCAATAGTATGGGGATACCACTAAAGGAACTCAGCATCAATAGTATGGGGATACCACTAAAGGAACTCAGCATCAATAGTATGGGGATATCACTAATGGAACTCAGCATTAATAGTATGGGGATACCACCATAGGCACTCAGCATCAATAGTATGGGGATACCACTAAAATAACTCAGCATTAATAGTATGGGGATACCATTAAAGGAACTCAGCATCAATAGTATGGGAATACCACTAAAGGAACTCAGCATCCATAGTATGGGAATACCACTAAAGGAACTCAGCATCAATAGTATGGGGATATCACTAATGGAACTCAGCATCAATAGTATGGGAATACCACTAAAGGAACTCAGCATCAATAGTATGGGGATATCACTAATCTAACTCCGTATAAATAGTATGGGGATACCACCAAAGGAACTCAGCATCAATAGTATGGGGATACCAGTAAAGGAACTCAGCATTAATAGCATGGGGGTACCACTAAAGGAACAGCATCAATAGTATGAGGATATCACTAAAGGAACTCAGCATCAATAGTATGGGGATACCACTAAAGGAACTCTGTATCCATGCTATTTATTATGACAATGATTTCTGTTTCAGGTGTAATTTCCTCTACGGCACTCCTACCATGTACATTGACATGCTTGGACAGCCTGACCTTCACAAGTATGACCTGTCATCAGTTGAAACTGGTAAGAGATTTGAAGATGAAGCAATGTTAAGGTTTGTTTAAAATGTTCTTGGTTGTGAATTGGTATACTGAGTTTAAGCCAGTAGGGGCTGTAACTAGAAACGCAACATGCAACCATTTCAAAGATTTTACTGAGTTACAGTTCATAGAAGGAAATCAGTCAATTGAAATAAATTAATTAGGCCCTAATCTATGGATTTCACATGACTGGGCAGGGGCACAGCCATGGGTGAGTTTTTTTCTCCCACAAAAGGGCTTTATTACAGAAATACTTCTCAACCCAAAACTTCAGACGTCTGTGGCATTGTGTTGTGTGACAAAACTGCATATTTTGGAGTGTCCTTTTATGGTCCCCAGCACAAGGTGCACCTGTGTAATGATCATACTGTTGAATCAGCTTCTTGATATGCCACATCTGCCAGGTGGATGGATTATCTTGACAAAGGATAAAATGCTAATTAACAGGGATGTTAACAATTTTGTGCACACAATTTGAAAGAAATAAGCTTTTTGTGCATCTGGAACATTTCTGGGATCTTTTTTTCAGCGCATGAAAGATGGGACCAACACTTTACATGCTGCATTTATATTTCATTTCAGTATAATAGAATCATAGTACATGTTCACATCAGTCAGTCATTTAGCAGACACTCTTATCCAGAAGGACAAAAGTGGTGCTCAAGGAAGGGTGGATATTTCTGTTGTTGTGCTCCAGGGTATACGGGTGGATCTCCTTGTCCCCCTGAAGTCATGAGGAAACTCAAAACTCACATGAATGTCAAGAATATCATAGTAAGTTAACTGACTTCAGCAATTTCTTACCATCTCCTGTGTGTGTACAATGTACTGTATATGTTAATACACTGTTGACTTGTGACCGTCAGACAAGTTATGGAACCACTGAGAACAGCCCTATAACATTCCTTGGTTTCCCACGAGACAACGAGGAACTGATGACACAGACAGTCGGATGTATCCTGAACCACACTGAGGTATCAAAACTTTAACTGATACCAGACATGTATACTGTATGTGTGTGTTAATGACTAGACAGAGAGAGAGAGAGAGAGAGAGAGAGAGAGAGAGAGAGAGAGAGAGAGAGAGAGAGAGAGAGAGAGAGAGAGAGAGAGAGAGAGAGAGACTGCCATGTGTCTGTGAGGTCAGGGACTTCATTCCTTCACCATATACATACTGTGTGAGTGTGTTTGTGAGAGAAAAGGGCAAGTGAGAGGAGAAAGCCAGAGAGAGAGAGCGATAGTATTGTGTCTGATGTTAGGGACCTAATTTAACAATATATGTATAACATTTATATTAATTCTTATTCAAAACACATGAAACCATACCTGTTCTCTTGGCCAGGCGAAGGTGGTGGATGTGTCCTCTGGAGAGGTGGTTCCTCTGGGGGATCCAGGAGAGCTGCTGATCAGAGCTTACTCTGTTATGCTGGGGTACTGGGACGACTCAGACAAGACCAATGAGGCTATCTCCAAAGACCGCTGGTACAGGACCGGGTAAGAAATGAGATGGAGAGAGAGAAAGAGATGGAGGGAGCGAGCCAGAGAGAGATAAAGACACACAGAGAAACAAACAGAGACCCAGACAATAACAGATGAAAAGTAAGAGCGAACGTCAACTGTGACTGTCTCTCCACAGTGACATAGCCAGTCTGGACAGGTTTGGGTACTGCCGTATAGTGGGACGTATAAAGGACATGATCATTCGTGGAGGAGAGAACATCTACCCTGCTGAGATAGAGCAGTTCCTTCACACCCATCCCAATGTACAGGAGGCCCAGGTGAGAACCACACCCATCCCAAAGTACAGGAGGCCCAGGTGAGAACCACACCCATCCCAATGTACAGGAGGCCCAGGTGAGAACCACACCCATCCCAAAGTACAGGAGGCCCAGGTGAGAACCACACCCTCCCAATGTACAGGAGGCCCAGGTGAGAACCACACCCATCCCAAAGTACAGGAGGCCCAGGTGAGAACCACACCCATCCCAAAGTACAGGAGGCCCAGGTGAGAACCACACCCATCCCAAAGTACAGGAGGCCCAGGTGAGAACCACACCCATCCCAAAGTACAGGAGGCCCAGGTGAGAACCACCCCCATCCCAAAGTACAGGAGGCCCAGGTGAGAACCACACCCATCCCAAAGTACAGGAGGCCCAGGTGAGAACCACACCCATCCCAAAGTACAGGAGGCCCAGGTGAGAACCACACCCATCCCAAAGTACAGGAGGCCCAGGTGAGAACCACCCCCATCCCAAAGTACAGGAGGCCCAGGTGAGAACCACACCCATCCCAAAGTACAGGAGGCCCAGGTGAGAACCACACCCATCCCAAAGTACAGGAGGCCCAGGTGTTGATTTTCTCTCTGTCCTGTCCACCTCTCTTTCTCCCCAGGTGATAGGCGTGAGAGATGAGAGAATGGGGGAACAGGTGTGTGCCTGTATCAGACTGACGGAGGGACAGGACTGTAGCAGGGAGGAGATCAGAGACTTCTGCAAGGGACAGGTGACACAGAGACAGGAAGTGACATGACCTGTGAATTGATCATTGTCAGGCATAGAACTTCTGTTATATACTATGTTATATTGTGTTTATAGCTGCATGGATCTGCTTCTACTTGTTCCAGATTTCTCACTTCAAGATCCCCCACTATGTGGTGTTTGTGGACAGCTATCCACTGACTGCCTCTGGAAAGGTAGGATGGCTTCATGACAGCGTGTTTTCTCTCTCTTCATTCAGATCAGCAGTTGACCAATATTCTGTGTCATGAAATTCATAATCAGAGTAATCATACCAGCACAGACTACTGTGGTGATCACCTGTGTGTTTCTCCTTTCCTAGATCCAGAAGATCAAACTGAGCGAGGAGATGGAGAAGAAACTGGGCCTGTGATGGACAGAGGGTCCTAGACAGACTGGGCTAATAGCAACCCACATTGAGCACCATTTTAACACGAGATGATCTCTTGTTAAACCATCAATACGCACAAAGATCACCCGCACAGTGAATCTGAATTGCAACCACTAACATTTAGTCCTGGTTGCTGCCAACATTTTTTTTCTTTTACCATTTTGTCCTCTGGTGGGTATTATCTTCTGTATTAAATTAAACTACTATTTCAGCAGACTAAGCACACATTTAACTATTTGACAATTTTGTACAAATGAAATGAGGTACTTCCTTGTTTATCACAGAGAATCTACTGTTGCAATTGACCCTCCACATGTTATGAATGGAAAGGTCATTTTGGTGTACTTACTTGTATTTCCAATGTATGTAATCCATTAATAACAACTTGTCTTTATACAGGCTGGTTCTTATCAAAAGGGGAACATAAAATATCCCTGAACTGTCCACATCTAACATTGGTAACTAAATCAAGCCAATCATGATTTGAGTTAAGGTCCATGTAAAATGGCCGACTATGTGTCTTCTTTAAGGGTTGAGTTAATATAATCTGTTTTCATTGTCTATGTAAAATGGCCAACTAGGTGTCTTCTTTAGAACCACAAATGTTTTCTGTTCATTGCTTGTAGTCCTTCACCAACACACAATTCAATATAATCAATAGATGCCTATACTTTTCAGTCTCAGCCATGTTTAGCTGAATCAGGTTAGAGGCCTCCTCCTCTTAAAAACTGCCTGCATTTTTCAACGTTCCGTTTTGAACTCACTTGGATAATACACCATCTGTAATGTTCTTCTGGCGGAGAAAGCCACGGTATCCTGACATTCACCCCTTGACCTAGGCTTAATCTGTGTCCAGGAAACTGGTCCTAAAACTATTCCAGGACTATCATTTGGAGTGCTTGCTTAGTCCCATGGTCTATGATGTCACCCACCTTTACCATGTCACTCTGAGCTCTATGTCAGCCTGTTGCTATGTCCCCATATATACAGGTTTGGAACTAAGCATTGTAACTCTGCCAAACAACATATTTGTACATACCAACGTTTGGTAGTATTACAGTTCTATTTATTTCAGATGTCTTTATGGCATGTTTAAAATGAAGAACCTGAGTTTTACTATTGTACATCAGTCCAAGATCACATATCATGATGATGTACAATATTTTCGATTAAATCAAATGAAATAAACATATTGAAAAAGAAGTACTGAAAGAGTTTATTTGTGTTGCACATCACTCATGAACCGTAACATATCAGAGCTTAGACTTTGTTTTTACTGTAACAGACACATGCCCTTTGTAACCAATCTCTCTCCAGCTGGACACCAACACAGTCTGTCTAGGTCCCTCTGTCCATCACAGACCCAGCTTCTTCTCCATCTCCTCCCTTAGTTTGATCTTCTGGATCTAGGAAAGGAAAAGCACACAGGTGATCACCACAGTAGTCTATGCTATTATTAACCTGGATAACCTGATTTGTTTAATGTTGTCATAAAGCCATCCTACCTTTCCAGAGCCAGTCAGTGGAAAGATGTCCACAAACACCACATAGTGGGGGATCTTGAAGTGAGAAATCTGGAACAAGTATAAACAGTTACTCTTCTCGTTCACATAAGACATGTTGCCGATGATTGGTAATGATGGACTGACCTAAAGACTAGTTAAAATGACTTCAACTCAGTGGGATAACCATCTGGTTATAATGACTTCAACTCAGTGGGATAACTATCTTGTGTCTTGCAGGGGCCCCGTGTTCAATTCCCAGGTGACCTGTTCCTTTCTGTCTCACCTGTCCCCTGCAGAAGTCTCTGATCTCCTCTCTGCTACAGTCCTGTCCCTCCTTCAGTCTGATACAGGCACACACCTGTTCCCCCATTCTCTCATCTCTCACGCCTATCACCTGTGGAGAAAGAGAGGTGGACAGGACAGGGAGAGAAAAGAAACACCTGGATATACTAGAATCAGAAAACTGTTCCAATCATACCCATTGTTATATCTGTGTATGATATGGTGATAGGAGTATTGAGAAATGAAGACAGGAAATGAAAGGTTTTGGCACTAACATTTCCTGGATAGATTTGTATAACTTGGTTGTATGGTGTTACTGTGGTGTTGTTCTATTCTCTGCTGCCCTCTAGTGGTGCTGTGTCCTGGGCCTCCTGTACTTTGGGATGGGTGTGGTTCTCACCTGGGCCTCCTGTACTTTGGGATGGGTGTGGTTCTCACCTGGGCCTCCTGTACTTTGGGATGGGTGTGGTTCTCACCTGGGCCTCCTGTACATTGGGATGGGTGTGAAGGAACTGCTCTATCTCAGCAGGGTAGATGTTCTCTCCTCCACGAATGATCATGTCCTTTATACGTCCCACTATACGGCAGTACCCAAACCTGTCCAGACTGGCTATGTCACTGTGGAGAGACAGTCACAGTTGACGTTCGCTCTCACTTTTCATCTGTTGTTGTCTCTGTCTGGGGTCCCCGTCTGGGGTCCCTGAATCTCTCATTTCTTACCCGGTCCTGTACCAGCGGTCTTTGGAGATAGCCTCATTGGTCTTGTCTGAGTCGTCCCAGTACTCCAGCATAACAGAGTAAGCTCTGATCAGCAGCTCTCCTGGATCCCCCAGAGGAACCACCTCTCCAGAGGACACATCCACCACCTTCGCCTGGCCAAGAGAACACAGGGGTATGTGTTCGTGTTTTAAGAAGGAGAAATATAAACTTTACACATACAGCATGTTGATGAATTAGGACCCTGACATTAGACACATGACTATCTCTTCTCTCACTTGCTCACACACACACACACACACACACGTCTGGTGTCAGTTAAGGTTTGATACCTCAGCATGGTTCAGGATACATCCCACTGTCTCGGTCTTCAGTTCCTCGTTGTCTCGCGGGAAACCAACAAATGCTGCAGGGCTGTTTTCTGTGGTCCCATAGCCTATCTGATGTTAACAAGGGAACATTGTGTTATCCCATACAGATTAGAAAGTATATTATACACACAGAGAGAAAAAGATGGGAAGAACTTACTATCATATCCTTGACATTCATATCAGTTTTGAGTTTCCTCATGACTTCAGGAGGACAAAGAGACCCACCCGTAAACCCTGGAACACAACAGAAATCACAACCACCATCCTTCCTGGGCACAAATACTATTACTGTATTACTAATACAGTATATTACTATTAAAGGGGCAACCTGCAGTTGGAAAATAAAACAATTGACACCCCGCCACTGCTTTGGTAAAAAGCTGAGGGATGGGGGCGGAGACATGTAACCACTCTCAAATTCATAGAAAGAGCTATGGATGCAAGGACTGACAATCCATTATATACAAAGTATTGTTTTAGGAGGGCATCAGACCGAGACCATTTAGTCGCATTTTGCAACCCTTTGACTTGGCTGTGAATGTAGAAAAACTGCCAGCTGGTCACCTCACTCTTATTTTTCTTATTATTTTGGGGCCGGCTAAAATCATGATTTAGTCAAGCAGTATGCCTAAAGTAAAGTGAATTGATTCCTGCCTTGAAAGTGCCCGCAACTGACAGTGCCCGTTTCGCCGGGGCCACCTGCTGTGATGAGCCAGCCACGCCCTCTCCTTCCAATTATCTATTTAGTGGGAGAGAAAAATGCTTTCTTTCAAAATGCAGTTGTGGGAAAAACATTGTTTTTAAAACATGTTGTTGTTTGTTGAAGAGGGGAAGGGTCTCAGCTTTCTGGGGTTTGATCACTATTCTCAACTCTCAATATTGAGCGACAGGCACTGTTTTAAAAAACTACATTTCTGTTATGTCTTTGAGATGCAGAGCGTGTGAGGTACACGTTGGCGCTGAGTCCTAGGAGACCACCACTGGAATGTGTTTAGGGCATTACATTTACTGCGATTAATCAATTACACGACTAACCATTAGCAATATTCACAGTTAGCGATCTAGCTAATGTGTTTTGAGTTTTCATTTAGTGGTGAATTAGTCACAAATGAATTAGCCTATTAGCTAGTGCACACAAACATCTAGGCCAATGGACCTCTATTGAGCAAAACAAATCTGACATTTCCAGAGCCCTAGTTTGACAATAAAATAAAAATATAGCAACAATAAGCTAATTGACGCTTCGCTATGCCTCGCCCCATTTTGGGCAACCAACCGCAGCGTTCCAATGCTTGCTACTGTGATTCCTGAAATGAAGAGCCTTTTGGAGGGTTTTTCAAAATTATTATTTTGTTACATTGTTTGCTAGCTCAGCTGGTTAGCTAGCTCTCAGACTCATTGACCACCAAACATTGCTAATGCTAGCTAGTTAGCTAGCCACTTAATACAACTTGTTTTCTCTAAATGTATGTAAGCTAGCTAAGCTAGCCATATTATGAATACAACTCATATCTGCTGTCAACATCAGGATACGATTTGAGAACACTAGTTAGCTCCAAAAGTGGTTAGTAGCTTTGACTGCATGCTGACAGTGAATTCAGAGCCATTCAATGTCTAGCCACACTACAAACATCATTTGACCAGGTTCCTGTGAAGCATTTATAATGACAGTCCATCACCACATATCAGAGAGCTAATTAGCAAGGGTCATCTGTGTTTAATTTAATTGTGTATTATTTTGAAACCATTGTCAGAGGATTTTGCCAGTGGTTGAATTGGGAATTGGGCTTCTCTGGAAAATGTTGTCCAAGGTTGCAACAGTAGCGAATGGTTTAGGTTGCAGATCAAAATGACCTGAATCATGCATTACTGCTTGAACATGTTTGATGATAAAATGTTATTCTTTAATCATACCATCTCCGTAAACCACAGTGAATGACTTTATAAGACGATTATAAAATGTTTCTATTGAGTGACAAGATATTGGTGCAACCAAATCATGAACCGGTGCCACCGACTGAAAATGTTAGCGGCACCAGAGCCACCAACTGAAAATGAGAGCGACACCAGAGACACCGACTGAAAATGTTAGCGGCACCAGAGACACCGACTGAAAATGTTAGCGGCACCAGACACCGACTGAAAATGTTAGCGGCACCAGACACCGACTGAAAATGTTAGCCTTACCAGAGACACCGACTGAAAATGAGAGCGGCACCGGAGACACCGACTGAAAATGTTAGCCTTACCAGAGACACCGACTGAAAATGTTAGCCTTACCGGAGACACCGACTGAAAATGAGAGCGGCACCAGAGACACCGACTGAAAATGTTAGCCTTACCAGAGACACCGACTGAAAATGAGAGCGGCACCGGAGACACCGACTGAAAATGAGAGCGGCACCAGAGACACCGACTGAAAATGAGAGCGGCACCAGAGACACCAACTGAAAATGAGAGCGGCACCAGAGACACCAACTGAAAATGAGAGCGGCACCAGAGACACCGACTGAAAATGATAGTCAAGATCCTCAAAACATGGTTAAAACAGGGCTCCAGACGAACATTTACATTGTTTACAAACATTGGAGTAAAACAGATTTTTGGTTATGGTGGGGTACGACAGCTGAACTAAGCTGGCATTTGTATGTTATATTCTTCAAGAATCAATGGGTACATGAATTTAATATGTAAGTCCGAAAAAATTGATGTAGCAGATTGCCCCTTTAAGCTTAAACTTTACCACAACAATTAAGTTTATTTGTATTTATTTCCAGCCAGACAACAAACAACATTCTACACAAACGTAAACTTCAAATCTCTCACCAGATTCAACTGATGACAGGTCATACTTGTGAAGGTCAGGCTGTCCAAGCATGTCAATGTACATGGTAGGAGTGCCGTAGAGGAAATTAC
The DNA here is from genome assembly GCF_965601325.2 of Salmo salar. Taxonomy (NCBI): domain Eukaryota; kingdom Metazoa; phylum Chordata; class Actinopteri; order Salmoniformes; family Salmonidae; genus Salmo; species Salmo salar. The sequence continues at coordinate 95,524,634 of NC_138293.1, read as the reverse complement.
ACCTGAAACAGAGAACATATGAAGAGGTATTTAGTGTACTATAGAGGTTCATTCTCAATGTGCTCAGTTGCAGCTATCTCTATTATTCTTATTACAACAGACTGACATGAAATATCTCTATTGTAAGTCTCCAGGATGTAAGTCACTTAAGGAAGAGGTTCCTAAACCTTTTTACTACCCCCCCCCCTATTCAGAATGAAATATGTTCTAAGGGTTTAAGACCTACCCTTCATTCTGAATAGCCTCCAGGTTGGTCTCAGGGTTTAAGACCTACCTTTCATTCTGAATAGTCTCCAGGTTGGTCTCAGGGTTTAAGACCTACCTTTCATTCTGAATAGTCTCCAGGTTGGTCTCAGGGTTTAAGACCTACCTTTCATTCTGAATAGCCTCCAGGTTGGTCTCAGGGTTTAAGACCTACCTTTCATTCTGAATAGTCTCCAGGTTGGTCTCAGGGTTTAAGACCTACCTTTCATTCTGAATAGTCTCCAGGTTGGTCTCAGGGTTTAAGACCTACCCTTCATTCTGAATAGCCTCCAGGTTGGTCTCAGGGTTTAAGACCTACCCTTCATTCTGAATAGCCTCCAGGTTGGTCTCAGGGTTTAAGACCTACCTTTCATTCTGAATAGTCTCCAGGTTGGTCTCAGGGTTTAAGACCTACCTTTCATTCTGAATAGTCTCCAGGTTGGTCTCAGGGTTTAAGACCTACCTTTCATTCTGAATAGCCTCCAGGTTGGTCTCAGGGTTTAAGACCTACCTTTCATTCTGAATAGCCTCCAGGTTGGTCTCAGGGTTTAAGACCTACCTTTCATTCTGAATAGCCTCCAGGTTGGTCTCAGGGTTTAAGACCTACCTTTCATTCTGAATAGCCTCCAGGTTGGTCTCAGGGTTTAAGACCTACCTTTCATTCTGAATAGTCTCCAGGTTGGTCTCAGGGTTTAAGACCTACCTTTCATTCTGAATAGCCTCCAGGTTGGTCTCAGGGTTTAAGACCTACCTTTCATTCTGAATAGCCTCCAGGTTGGTCTCAGGGTTTAAGACCTACCTTTCATTCTGAATAGCTTCCAGGTTGGTCTCAGGGTTTAAGACCTACCTTTCATTCTGAATAGCCTCCAGGTTGGTCTCAGGGTTTAAGACCTACCTTTCATTCTGAATAGCCTCCAGGTTGGTCTCAGGGTTTAAGACCTACCTTTCATTCTGAATAGTCTCCAGGTTGGTCTCAGGGTTTAAGACCTACCTTTCATTCTGAATAGCCTCCAGGTTGGCACGGCTGTCGTAACCAGCAGAGGGGAAGACCAGGGTGATGCCATGCAGTGCCATGCACATCCCTCCTATCACTGAGCCTATGCAGTGGTACAGGGGTACAGGAACACACGCTCTTATAGGCTGAGGGGGAAGCAAAAAGAGCAGAGGTTACACGAGAAAGAGAAAAGTAGAAAGAGAGACACAGAGGCAGAGAGAGAGAGAGAGAGAGAGAGAGAGACACAGAGGCAGAGAGAGAGAGAGAGACACAGAGACAGAGACAGACAGAGAGGCAACCAAATCATGAAAAAACTAAAAGATAATTACTTGACACATTGGAAAGAATTAACAAAAAAAGAGCAAACTTGAATGCTATTTGGCACAAAACAGAAAGTACACCGTGGCAGAATACCTGACTTAAGGTATTTCAACTTAAGGAAAGCTTTGACTATGTACAGACTCAGTGAGCATAGCCTTTCTATTGAGAAAGGTCGCCGTAGGCAGACCTGGCTCTCAAGAGAAGACAGGCTATGTGCACACTGCACAAAAAATTAGGTAGAAACTGAGCTGTACTTTCTAACCTCCTGCCACATGTATGACCATATTAGAGACACATATTTCCCTCAGATTACATACACAGATCCACAAAGAATTCGAAAACACACCCAATTTTGATAAACTCTGCTGTGCCATCACAGCAGCAAGATTTGTGACCTGTTGCCACAAGAAAAGGGCAACCAGTGAAGAACAAACACCATTGTAAATACAACCCATATTTATGTTTATTTATTTTCCCTTTTGTACTTTAACCATTTGTACATCGTTAAAACACTGTATAAAAACATATGACATTTGTAATGTCTTTATTCTTTCGAACTTCTGTGAGTGTAATGTT
>NC_138293.1:95327500-95520000 GCF_965601325.2 Salmo salar | reverse complement strand
TCCCTACAGACCAGTAGACATCAGACAGACAGACTAATACTGTTGTTCCCTACAGACCAGTAGACATCAGACAGACAGACTAATACTGTTGTTCCCTACAGACCAGTAGACAGACAGACAGACTAATACTGTTGTTCCCTAGAGACCAGTAGACATCAGACAGACAGACTAATACTGTTGTTCCCTAGAGACCAGTAGACATCAGACAGACAGACTAATACTGTTGTTCCCTACAGACCAGTAGACATCAGACAGACAGACTAATACTGTTGTTCCCTACAGACCAGTAGACATCAGACAGACAGACTAATACTGTTGTTCCCTACAGACCAGTAGACATCAGACAGACTAATACTGTTGTTCCCTACAGACCAGTAGACATCAGACAGACTAATACTGTTGTTCCCTACAGACCAGTAGACATCAGACAGACTAATACTGTTGTTCCCTAGAGACCAGTAGACATCAGACAGACAGACTAATACTGTTGTTCCCTACAGACCAGTAGACATCAGACAGACAGACTAATACTGTTGTTCCCTACAGACCAGTAGACATCAGACAGACTAATACTGTTGTTCCCTAGAGACCAGTAGACATCAGACAGACAGACTAATACTGTTGTTCCCTACAGACCAGTAGACATCAGACAGACAGACTAATACTGTTGTTCCCTACAGACCAGTAGACATCAGACAGACAGACTAATACTGTTGTTCCCTACAGACCAGTAGACATCAGACAGACTAATACTGTTGTTCCCTACAGACCAGTAGACATCAGACAGACAGACTAATACTGTTGTTCCCTACAGACCAGTAGACATCAGACAGACAGACTAATACTGTTGTTCCCTACAGACCAGTAGACATCAGACAGACAGACTAATACTGTTGTTCCCTACAGACCAGTAGACATCAGACAGACTAATACTGTTGTTCCCTACAGACCAGTAGACATCAGACAGACTAATACTGTTGTTCCCTACAGACCAGTAGACATCAGACAGACTAATACTGTTGTTCCCTACAGACCAGTAGACATCAGACAGACAGACTAATACTGTTGTTCCCTACAGACCAGTAGACATCAGACAGACAGACTAATACTGTTGTTCCCTACAGACCAGTAGACATCAGACAGACAGACTAATACTGTTGTTCCCTACAGACCAGTAGACATCAGACAGACAGACTAATACTGTTGTTCCCTACAGACCAGTAGACATCAGACAGACTAATACTGTTGTTCCCTACAGACCAGTAGACATCAGACAGACTAATACTGTTGTTCCCTAGAGACCAGTAGACATCAGACAGACTAATACTGTTGTTCCCTAGAGACCAGTAGACATCAGACAGACTAATACTGTTGTTCCCTAGAGACCAGTAGACATCAGACAGACAGACTAATACTGTTGTTCCCTACAGACCAGTAGACATCAGACAGACAGACTAATACTGTTGTTCCCTACAGACCAGTAGACATCAGACAGACTAATACTGTTGTTCCCTAGAGACCAGTAGACATCAGACAGACAGACTAATACTGTTGTTCCCTAGAGACCAGTAGACATCAGACACAGACTAATACTGTTGTTCCCTACAGACCAGTAGACATCAGACAGACTAATACTGTTGTTCCCTATAGACCAGTAGACATCAGACAGACTAATACTGTTGTTCCCTACAGACCAGTAGACATCAGACAGACTAATACTGTTGTTCCCTACAGACCAGTAGACATCAGACAGACAGACTAATACTGTTGTTCCCTACAGACCAGTAGACATCAGACAGACTAATACTGTTGTTCCCTACAGACCAGTAGACATCAGACAGACTAATACTGTTGTTCCCTACAGACCAGTAGACATCAGACAGACAGACTAATACTGTTGTTCCCTACAGACCAGTAGACATCAGACAGACAGACTAATACTGTTGTTCCCTACAGACCAGTAGACATCAGACAGACAGACTAATACTGTTGTTCCCTACAGACCAGTAGACATCAGACAGACTAATACTGTTGTTCCCTAGAGACCAGTAGACATCAGACAGACTAATACTGTTGTTCCCTAGAGACCAGTAGACATCAGACAGACAGACTAATACTGTTGTTCCCTAGAGACCAGTAGACATCAGACAGACAGACTAATACTGTTGTTCCCTACAGACCAGTAGACATCAGACAGACTAATACTGTTGTTCCCTACAGACCAGTAGACATCAGACAGACAGACTAATACTGTTGTTCCCTAGAGACCAGTAGACATCAGACAGACAGACTAATACTGTTGTTCCCTACAGACCAGTAGACATCAGACAGACAGACTAATACTGTTGTTCCCTACAGACCAGTAGACATCAGACAGACTAATACTGTTGTTCCCTACAGACCAGTAGACATCAGACAGACTAATACTGTTGTTCCCTACAGACCAGTAGACATCAGACAGACTAATACTGTTGTTCCCTACAGACCAGTAGACATCAGACAGACAGACTAATACTGTTGTTCCCTACAGACCAGTAGACATCAGACAGACTAATACTGTTGTTCCCTACAGACCAGTAGACATCAGACAGACAGACTAATACTGTTGTTCCCTAGAGACCAGTAGACATCAGACAGACAGACTAATACTGTTGTTCCCTACAGACCAGTAGACATCAGACAGACAGACTAATACTGTTGTTCCCTAGAGACCAGTAGACATCAGACAGACAGACTAATACTGTTGTTCCCTACAGACCAGTAGACATCAGACAGACTAATACTGTTGTTCCCTACAGACCAGTAGACATCAGACAGACTAATACTGTTGTTCCCTACAGACCAGTAGACATCAGACAGACTAATACTGTTGTTCCCTACAGACCAGTAGACATCAGACAGACTAATACTGTTGTTCCCTACAGACCAGTAGACATCAGACAGACTAATACTGTTGTTCCCTACAGACCAGTAGACATCAGACAGACAGACTAATACTGTTGTTCCCTACAGACCAGTAGACATCAGACAGACAGACTAATACTGTTGTTCCCTACAGACCAGTAGACATCAGACAGACAGACTAATACTGTTGTTCCCTACAGACCAGTAGACATCAGACAGACAGACTAATACTGTTGTTCCCTACAGACCAGTAGACATCAGACAGACTAATACTGTTGTTCCCTACAGACCAGTAGACATCAGACAGACTAATACTGTTGTTCCCTAGAGACCAGTAGACATCAGACAGACTAATACTGTTGTTCCCTAGAGACCAGTAGACATCAGACAGACTAATACTGTTGTTCCCTAGAGACCAGTAGACATCAGACAGACAGACTAATACTGTTGTTCCCTACAGACCAGTAGACATCAGACAGACAGACTAATACTGTTGTTCCCTACAGACCAGTAGACATCAGACAGACTAATACTGTTGTTCCCTACAGACCAGTAGACATCAGACAGACAGACTAATACTGTTGTTCCCTAGAGACCAGTAGACATCAGACAGACAGACTAATACTGTTGTTCCCTACAGACCAGTAGACATCAGACAGACAGACTAATACTGTTGTTCCCTACAGACCAGTAGACATCAGACAGACTAATACTGTTGTTCCCTAGAGACCAGTAGACATCAGACACAGACTAATACTGTTGTTCCCTAGAGACCAGTAGACATCAGACAGACAGACTAATACTGTTGTTCCCTACAGACCAGTAGACATCAGACAGACTAATACTGTTGTTCCCTACAGACCAGTAGACATCAGACAGACTAATACTGTTGTTCCCTACAGACCAGTAGACATCAGACAGACTAATACTGTTGTTCCCTACAGACCAGTAGACATCAGACAGACTAATACTGTTGTTCCCTACACACCAGTAGACATCAGACAGACTAATACTGTTGTTCCCTACAGACCAGTAGACATCAGACAGACTAATACTGTTGTTCCCTACAGACCAGTAGACATCAGACAGACAGACTAATACTGTTGTTCCCTACAGACCAGTAGACATCAGACAGACAGACTAATACTGTTGTTCCCTACAGACCAGTAGACATCAGACAGACTAATACTGTTGTTCCCTACAGACCAGTAGACATCAGACAGACTAATACTGTTGTTCCCTACAGACCAGTAGACATCAGACAGACTAATACTGTTGTTCCCTACAGACCAGTAGACATCAGACAGACTAATACTGTTGTTCCCTACAGACCAGTAGACATCAGACAGACTAATACTGTTGTTCCCTATAGACCAGTAGACATCAGACAGACTAATACTGTTGTTCCCTACAGACCAGTAGACATCAGCAGCAGACTAATACTGTTGTTCCCTACAGACCAGTAGACATCAGACAGACTAATACTGTTGTTCCCTACAGACCAGTAGACATCAGACAGACTAATACTGTTGTTCCCTACAGACCAGTAGACATCAGACAGACTAATACTGTTGTTCCCTACAGACCAGTAGACATCAGACAGACTAATACTGTTGTTCCCTACAGACCAGTAGACATCAGACAGACAGACTAATACTGTTGTTCCCTACAGACCAGTAGACATCAGACAGACAGACTAATACTGTTGTTCCCTACAGACCAGTAGACATCAGACAGACTAATACTGTTGTTCCCTACACACCAGTAGACATCAGACAGACTAATACTGTTGTTCCCTACAGACCAGTAGACATCAGACAGACTAATACTGTTGTTCCCTACACACCAGTAGACATCAGACAGACTAATACTGTTGTTCCCTACAGACCAGTAGACATCAGACAGACAGACTAATACTGTTGTTCCCTACAGACCAGTAGACATCAGACAGACAGACTAATACTGTTGTTCCCTACAGACCAGTAGACATCAGACAGACAGACTAATACTGTTGTTCCCTACAGACCAGTAGACATCAGACAGACAGACTAATACTGTTGTTCCCTACAGACCAGTAGACATCAGACAGACGCTAATACTGTTGTTCCCTACAGACCAGTAGACATCAGACAGACTAATACTGTTGTTCCCTACAGACCAGTAGACATCAGACAGACTAATACTGTTGTTCCCTAGAGACCAGTAGACATCAGACAGACTAATACTGTTGTTCCCTAGAGACCAGTAGACATCAGACAGACAGACTAATACTGTTGTTCCCTACAGACCAGTAGACATCAGACAGACAGACTAATACTGTTGTTCCCTACAGACCAGTAGACATCAGACAGACAGACTAATACTGTTGTTCCCTAGAGACCAGTAGACATCAGACAGACAGACTAATACTGTTGTTCCCTAGAGACCAGTAGACATCAGACACAGACTAATACTGTTGTTCCCTAGAGACCAGTAGACATCAGACAGACAGACTAATACTGTTGTTCCCTACAGACCAGTAGACATCAGACAGACAGACTAATACTGTTGTTCCCTACAGACCAGTAGACATCAGACAGACTAATACTGTTGTTCCCTACAGACCAGTAGACATCAGACAGACTAATACTGTTGTTCCCTATAGACCAGTAGACACCAGACAGACTAATACTGTTGTTCCCTACAGACCAGTACACATCAGACAGACTAATACTGTTGTTCCCTACAGACCAGTAGACATCAGACAGACTAATACTGTTGTTCCCTACACACCAGTAGACATCAGACAGACAGACTAATACTGTTGTTCCCTACAGACCAGTAGACATCAGACAGACAGACTAATACTGTTGTTCCCTACAGACCAGTAGACATCAGACAGACAGACTAATACTGTTGTTCCCTACAGACCAGTAGACATCAGACAGACTAATACTGTTGTTCCCTATAGACCAGTAGACATCAGACAGACTAATACTGTTGTTCCCTACAGACCAGTAGACATCAGACAGACGCTAATACTGTTGTTCCCTACAGACCAGTAGACATCAGACAGACTAATACTGTTGTTCCCTACAGACCAGTAGACATCAGACAGACTAATACTGTTGTTCCCTATAGACCAGTAGACATCAGACAGACTAATACTGTTGTTCCCTACAGACCAGTAGACATCAGACAGACAGACTAATACTGTTGTTCCCTACAGACCAGTAGACATCAGACAGACTAATACTGTTGTTCCCTACAGACCAGTAGACATCAGACAGACGAATACTGTTGTTCCCTACAGACCAGTAGACATCAGACAGACTAATACTGTTGTTCCCTACAGACCAGTAGACATCAGACAGACAGACTAATACTGTTGTTCCCTACAGACCAGTAGACATCAGACAGACTAATACTGTTGTTCCCTACAGACCAGTAGACATCAGACAGACAGACTAATACTGTTGTTCCCTACAGACCAGTAGACATCAGACAGACAGACTAATACTGTTGTTCCCTACAGACCAGTAGACATCAGACAGACAGACTAATACTGTTGTTCCCTACAGACCAGTAGACATCAGACAGACTAATACTGTTGTTCCCTACAGACCAGTAGACATCAGACAGACAGACTAATACTGTTGTTCCCTACAGACCAGTAGACATCAGACAGACTAATACTGTTGTTCCCTAGAGACCAGTAGACATCAGACAGACTAATACTGTTGTTCCCTAGAGACCAGTAGACATCAGACAGACTAATACTGTTGTTCCCTAGAGACCAGTAGACATCAGACAGACTAATACTGTTGTTCCCTACAGACCAGTAGACATCAGACAGACTAATACTGTTGTTCCCTACAGACCAGTAGACATCAGACAGACTAATACTGTTGTTCCCTAGAGACCAGTAGACATCAGACAGACTAATACTGTTGTTCCCTAGAGACCAGTAGACATCAGACAGACTAATACTGTTGTTCCCTAGAGACCAGTAGACATCAGACAGACAGACTAATACTGTTGTTCCCTACAGACCAGTAGACATCAGACAGACGCTAATACTGTTGTTCCCTACAGACCAGTAGACATCAGACAGACAGACTAATACTGTTGTTCCCTAGAGACCAGTAGACATCAGACAGACTAATACTGTTGTTCCCTACAGACCAGTAGACATCAGACAGACAGACTAATACTGTTGTTCCCTACAGACCAGTAGACATCAGACAGACTAATACTGTTGTTCCCTACAGACCAGTAGACATCAGACAGACTAATACTGTTGTTCCCTAGAGACCAGTAGACATCAGACAGACAGACTAATACTGTTGTTCCCTAGAGACCAGTAGACATCAGACAGACAGACTAATACTGTTGTTCCCTATAGACCACTAGACATCAGACAGACTAATACTGTTGTTCCCTACAGACCACTAGACATCAGACAGACTAATACTGTTGTTCCCTACAGACCAGTAGACATCAGACAGACTAATACTGTTGTTCCCTACAGACCACTAGACATCAGACAGACTAATACTGTTGTTCCCTACAGACCAGTAGACATCAGACAGACTAATACTGTTGTTCCCTACAGACCAGTAGACATCAGACAGACTAATACTGTTGTTCCCTACAGACCAGTAGACATCAGACAGACTAATACTGTTGTTCCCTACAGACCAGTAGACATCAGACAGACTAATACTGTTGTTCCCTACAGACCAGTAGACATCAGACAGACTAATACTGTTGTTCCCTAGAGACCAGTAGACATCAGACAGACTAATACTGTTGTTCCCTACAGACCAGTAGACATCAGACAGACAGACTAATACTGTTGTTCCCTACAGACCAGTAGACATCAGACAGACAGACTAATACTGTTGTTCCCTACAGACCAGTAGACATCAGACAGACTAATACTGTTGTTCCCTACAGACCAGTAGACATCAGACAGACAGACTAATACTGTTGTTCCCTAGAGACCAGTAGACATCAGACAGACTAATACTGTTGTTCCCTATAGACCAGTAGACATCAGACAGACTAATACTGTTGTTCCCTACAGACCAGTAGACATCAGACAGACTAATACTGTTGTTCCCTACAGACCAGTAGACATCAGACAGACTAATACTGTTGTTCCCTACAGACCAGTAGACATCAGACAGACTAATACTGTTGTTCCCTACAGACCAGTAGACATCAGACAGACTAATAATGTTGTTCCCTACAGACCAGTAGACATCAGACAGACTAATACTGTTGTTCCCTATAGACCAGTAGACATCAGACAGACTAATACTGTTGTTCCCTACAGACCAGTAGACATCAGACAGACTAATACTGTTGTTCCCTACAGACCAGTAGACATCAGACAGACTAATACTGTTGTTCCCTACAGACCAGTAGACATCAGACAGACTAATACTGTTGTTCCCTATAGACCAGTAGACATCAGACAGACAGACTAATACTGTTGTTCCCTACAGACCAGTAGACATCAGACAGACAGACTAATACTGTTGTTCCCTACAGACCAGTAGACATCAGACAGACTAATACTGTTGTTCCCTACAGACCAGTAGACATCAGACAGACTAATACTGTTGTTCCCTACAGACCAGTAGACATCAGACAGACGCTAATACTGTTGTTCCCTACAGACCAGTAGACATCAGACAGACTAATACTGTTGTTCCCTACAGACCAGTAGACATCAGACAGACTAATACTGTTGTTCCCTATAGACCAGTAGACATCAGACAGACTAATACTGTTGTTCCCTACAGACCACTAGACATCAGACAGACTAATACTGTTGTTCCCTACAGACCAGTAGACATCAGACAGACTAATACTGTTGTTCCCTACAGACCAGTAGACATCAGACAGACTAATACTGTTGTTCCCTACAGACCAGTAGACATCAGACAGACTAATACTGTTGTTCCCTACAGACCAGTAGACATCAGACAGACTAATACTGTTGTTCCCTACACACCAGTAGACATCAGACAGACTAATACTGTTGTTCCCTACAGACCAGTAGACATCAGACAGACAGACTAATACTGTTGTTCCCTACAGACCAGTAGACATCAGACAGACAGACTAATACTGTTGTTCCCTACAGACCAGTAGACATCAGACAGACTAATACTGTTGTTCCCTACAGACCAGTAGACATCAGACAGACTAATACTGTTGTTCCCTACAGACCAGTAGACATCAGACAGACTAAATTGTGTGTAGGTGAGGGTAATGATAATAATGTATATATGTGTGAGCTGTGCAGTACAGTATTACTGCTCCAGGGGGCGCTGTATTGCAGCTGATCCTGTTCTTCCATTTCCTCGGGTGTGTGGGGGGTGTGTGTGGGGATGTGTAAGGCCTGATTTCCCAGACACAGATTAAGCCTAGTCCAATGGAGATCACTATGGAAAGTGCTTCTTAGTCCAAGACTTGGTTTAATCTGTGTCCAGGAAATCAGCTGTAAAGTATTCTTCTTCTTCTTCTTTTCAACAGGATACCCACGGATGTGAACTGTATGTTGATTGGGTCGTCAAAGGACAGTTTGGTCTGCAGGTCCTGCAGCTCCTGGTGGTGTTTTCTGCTTCCAGCCTGCATCACATCCTCTACATGTACAGTCCCTGTCTGTCTGCTGTCTGTCACAATCACCATACACAGGTCTGGTAGTCTGGCAGGAGGAACACAGTAGGTTAACATTACAGTAACACAATGACCGTTACATTACAGTAACATTATAGTAACACAATGACAGGTACAGTAGTTACATTACAGTAACACAATGACAGTTACATTACAATAACATTATAGTAACACATTACAGTAACATTATAGTAACACAATGACAGGTACAGTAGTTACATTACAGTAACACAATGACAGGTACAGTAATTACATTACAGTAACACAATGACAGTTACATTACAATAACATTACAGTAACACAATGACAGTTACATTACAATAACATTATAGTAACACATTACAGTAACATTATAGTAACACAATGACAGGTACAGTAGTTACATTACAGTAACACAATGACAGTTACATTACAATAACATTATAGTAACACAATGACAGGTACATTACAGTAACATTACAGTAACAGCCTTCATTAGGTCCTCCACTGTCCCTGTCTGTCTGCATCAACATACACAGATAATGAGGTTCGTTCCATCTACCGTTAAATAGACATCCACTAGTGGTAATATTTCTTATTTAGAGCCAATCCATTATTGTTCCAGTGTATCCCTTTTACTGTGTTTGACATCAGCCGGGTAATGCCAGGGTTGTGGACGGAGGCTAGGGCCATGAGAGTGTATAGCAGTGTTATTTCAAAAAATGTTTTATTGTCACATAGTGGCAGTGGAATATGTTGTTTTACAGGGTCAGCCATAGTAGTACAGGCCCCCTGGAGCAAATTAGGGGTTAGTGTCTTGCTCAAGGGCACATCATCAGATTTTTCACCTTGTCGGCTCAGGTATTCAAACATGTGACCTTTCAGTTACTAACCCAACACTCTAACCACTAGGCTATCTGCTGCCCTTATACAGTAACTATCTGCAGTAATAACTATCTGCAGTAATACCTACAGTTGAAGTCGGAAGTTTACATACTCCTCAGCCAAATACATTTAAACTCAGGTTTTTCACAATTCCTGACATTTAATCCTAGTAAAAATTCCCTGTCTTAGGTCAGTTAGGATCACAACTTTATTTTAAGAATGTGAAATGTCAGAATAATAGTAATAGAATTATCTATTTCAGCTTTTATTTCTTTCATCATATTCCCAGTGGGTCAGAAGTTTACATATACTCAATTAGTATTTGGAAGCATTGCCTTTAAATTGTTTAACTTCGGTCAAACGTTTCGGGTAGCCTTCCCGCAAGCTTCCCACAATAAGTTGGGTGAATTTTGGCCCATTCCTCCTGACAGAGCTGGTGTAACTGAGTCAGGTTTGTAGGCCTCCTTGCTCACACATGCTTTTTCAGGTCTGCCCACAAATTTTCTATAGGTTTGAGGTCAGGGCTTTGTGATGACCACTCCAATACCTTGACTTTGTTGTCCTTAAGCCATTTTGCTACAACTTTGGAAGTATGCTTGGGGTCATTGTCCATTTGGAAGACTCATTTGTGACCAAGCTTTAACTTCCTGACAGATGTCTTGAGATGTTGCTTCAATATATCCATATAATTTTCCTACCTCATGAAGCCATCTATTTTGTGAAGTGCACCAGTCCCTCCTGCAGCAAAGCACACCCACAACATGATGCTGCCACCCCTGTGCTTCAAGGTTGGGATGGTGTTCTTCGGCTTGCAAGTCTCCCCCTTTTCCTCCAAACATAACGATGGTCATTATGGCCAAACAGTTATATTTTTGTTTCATCAGACCAGAGGACATTTCTCCCAAAAATCTTTGTCCCCATGTGCAGTTGCAAACCGTAGTCTGGCTTTTTTATTGCGGTTTTGGAGCAGTGGCTTCTTCCTTGCTGAGCGGCCTTTCAGGTTATGTCGAGATAGGACTCGTTTTACTGTGGATATAGATACTTTTGTACCTGTTTCCTCCAACATCTTCACAAGGTCCTTTGCTGTTGTTCTGGGATTGATTTGCACTTTTCACACCAAAGTAGGTTAATCTCTAGGAGACAGAACGCGTCTCCTTCCTGAGCGGTATGACGGCTGCGTGGTCCCATGGTGTTTATACTTGCGTACTATTGTTTGTACAGATGAACGTGGTACCTTCAGGCATTTGGAAATTGCTCCCAAGGATGAACCAGACTTGTGGAGGTCTACTATCTTTTTCTGAGGTCTAGGCTGATTTCTTTTGATTTCCCCATTATGTCAAGCAAAGAGGCACTGAGTTTGAAGGTAGGCCTTGAAATACATCCACAGGTACACCTCCAATTGACTCAAATGATGTCAATTAGCCTATCAAAAGCTTCTAAAGCCATGACATCATTTTCTGGAATTTTCCAAGCTGTTTCAAGGCACAGTCAACTTAGTGTATGTAAACTTCTAACCCACTGGAATTGTGATACAGTGAAATTGTGATAAGTGAAATAATCTGTCTGTAAACAATTGTTGGAAAAATGACTTGTGTCATGCACAAGGTAGATGTCCTAACCGACTTGCCAAAACTATAGTTTGTTAACAAGAAATTTGTGGAGTGGTTGAAAAACAAGTTTTAATGACTCCAACATAAGTGTATGTAAACTTCCGACTTCAACTGTATCTGCAGTAATACCTATATGCAGCAGGAACAATCTGCAGCAGTAACTATCTGCAGTCACTACCTGCAGTAATGACTATCTGGAGTAACTACCTGTAGTAATATCTAGTAACTATCTGCAGTAAGTAACTGTAGACCTATGCTATATGTTAGTATATTACTGGTTTATCCTGCTAGTTATTGATTTACTTCACGGTCCAATAGTACAGAATTAACATACCTGGAGCTTCTAAAGACCCCTGACTCTGCTGTTTCCATCTCTGGGCAGATCTGTCTCAGCATGTCACAGAACCTCTGGGTCTTAAACTGGGTGGGACACACCACTGCTTTACACTGCACCTACAGAGACAGAGAGAATAGAACCTCTGGGTCTTAATAAACTGGGTGGGACACAACACTGCTTTACACTGCACCTACAGAGACAGAGAGAATAGAACCTCTGGGTCTTAATAAACTGGGAAGGACACACCACTGCTTTACACTGCACCTACAGAGACAGAGAGAACAGAACCTCTGGGTCTTAATAAACTGGGAAGGACACAGACAGCACCAGGGTCAGGATCAGTTCAGCTATTCATTCAGTCAAACCAGGAAGTGTAAAACAACATGGTACTGGATAAGAACAAACCTTCCTCAGGGTGTACTCCAGCTCCTTCAGCTGATAGGCTGGGTTTATTGACACCTGTAGAGATTAGAACAATACTTTAATATTAGGAACAATAGATCCTAACAGATAATACATATTAATTTTAGAATCTAATCTAATAGCTCATCTTCACCAGTATGATGCCAGACTTGGCTGTGGCGAACTGAAACAGGATCCAGTGGTATGTGTTGGGCCCCCAGACTCCTAGTCTGTCCCCTCTCTTCAGACCCAGGGCCAGGAGACCTGCAGCAGCCTGGTCAACCTGGGTAGGAGGGAGACCATGACCCAGGTAGTAATATACAGGATGATATCCCTATATGTAAAGGCATTATTCAGTTTGTGTTTATGAGTATGTGTATAAATGTAATGTAATATTATTACAAAGCTGTTTATGTTTCTGTTGTTCCACCATGGATGACCTAGTTAGCAGGCCGCAGGGTGTTTCACCATGGATGACCTAGTTAGCAGGCCTCAGGGTGTTTCACCATGGATGACCTAGTTAGCAGGCCTCAGGGTGTTTCACCATGGATGACCTAGTTAGCAGGCCTCAGGGTGTTTCACCATGGATGACCTAGTTAGCAGGCCTCAGGGTGTTTCACCATGGATGACCTAGTTAGCAGGCCTCAGGGTGTTTCACCATGGATGACCTAGTTAGCAGGCCTCAGGGTGTTTCACCATGGATTACCTAGTTAGCAGGACTCAGGGTGTTTCACCATGGATGACCTAGTTGCCTCAGGGACAGATTTTCCCCATTTCCTCCCTGTTACTCTCTGTCTGCTTAGCTGTTTAACTAGTGGTAATCAATCGTTTCCCAACAATATACTGAGTTAGATGCTTTAGTGGTAATCAATCGTTTCCCAACAATATACTGAGTTAGATGCTTAACTAGTGGTAATCAATAGTTTCCCAACAATATACTGAGTTAGATGCTTAACTAGTGGTAATCAATCGTTTCCCAACAATATACTGAGTTAGATGCTTAACTACTGGTAATCAATAGTTTCCCAACAATATACTGAGTTAGATGCTTAACTAGTGGTAATCAATAGTTTCCCAACAATATACTGAGTTAGATGCTTAACTAGTGGTAATCAATAGTTTCCCAACAATATACTGAGTTAGATGCTTAAATAGTGGTAATCAATAGTTTCCCAACAATATACTGAGTTAGATGCTTAACTAGTGGTAATCAATAGTTTCCCAACAATATACTGAGTTAGATGCTTAACTAGTGGTAATCAATAGTTTCCCAACAATATACTGAGTTAGATGCTTAACGAGTGGTAATCAATAGTTTCCCAACAATATGCTGACACATAATAGTTGTTATGTAATTCCACGATGTCAGGTTTTACTATTTGGTAAACCACCAATCAAATGCACTGACAGATAGGCCTGCTGTATGTGCTTTGAGTGGGAACAGAGTTAATGGCCTAACAGTAACGGCCTCTAAATATGATGAAATAGATTAGAAGAGAGGGTGGATGAAAGACCTACGTCCTCCTGAAACTGGGAGAAGGTCTTACGGACTCCATCCTGCAGGAAGACCAGGGCCTCTCTGTGGGGCCAGCGGTCGGCTGCAGCCTGAAGACTCTGACCCACTGTCTGGCCCAGCAGGGACACTGAGGAGGCCCCATGGACGTAGCTGAAGCTCTGCCCTGGGACCATGGGGGGACTGTCCACATAGAGGGATCTGTTGAGGGAGAGACGTAAACAGTATACAGAGTAGACCTGGGTCAAATACATGTGGGAAATACTTGGAAGCTGTTTTTAGGTGCACTTCATAACACTTTGGAGTTTGGACATCGAGGACTTTTTAATTGGTTCCATTGTACCAGGCAAACTACAGTAGACACAACCAAATGAATTCAGCTCAAGTATTTGACATAAGTACTGTAGTTGACCAAAGTTTGATACAGAAAGAGATAAAGAGAGAGTAAACACAGAGACATGGGTTGGAACACAGGGACATGGGTTGGTACACAGAGACATGGGTTGGTACACAGAGAGACATGGGTTGGTACACAGAGAGACATGGGTTGGTACACAGAGAGGGAGTAGAAACAGAGGGATAGGTTTGGTTTACAGACAGAGTGGACTGTGAGGGTGTTCTTTATCCATGACAGTAGTCTCTTTTGAAACATCTCAGACCCAACCTCCTGTAGTGTTCCCTGACTGTGGTTTCATAGTGGACCCCTCTCCACTGTTCTCTCCCCTCTCCACTGTTCTCTTAGGAGCCGTTGGGAAAACAGCACAGATACGGCCCACCTCACTCACTCACTATTGTCCCATCAGGTCACAGGACACGTGAAGTCTTTTAGAGGGGAAACTGGACTAATGGATACGTGAGAACCCTGTTCCTTACAGCCAAGACAACCACGCTGAACCCTGTTCCTTACAGCCAAGACAACCACGCTGAACCCCGTTCCTTACAGCCAAGACAACCACACTGAACCCCGTTCCTTACAGCCAAGACAACCACGCTGAACCCCGTTCCTTACAGCCAAGACAACCACGCTGAACCCCGTTCCTTACAGCCAAGACAACCATGCTGAACCCTGTTCCTTACAGCCAAGACAACCACGCTGAACCCTGTTCCTTACAGCCAAGACAACCACGCTGAACCCTGTTCCTTACAGCCAAGACAACCACGCTGAACCCTGTTCCTTACAGCCAAAACAACCACGCTGAACCCCGTTCCTTACAGCCAAGACAACCACGCTGAACCCTGTTCCTTACAGCCAAGACAACAACGCTGAACCCTGTTCCTTACAGCCAAGACAACCACGCTGAACCCCGTTCCTTACAGCCAAGACAACCACGCTGAACCCTGTTCCTTACAGCCAAGACAAAGCAGAAGCTTGGCTGGACAATCCAAGTAAAAACATATTTTAAAAACATGTTTCTGAAAAGGATTGCTTCAATAGTATGCAGTGACTTGAGCATGGCTCAGCTGGCATTGAAAGACATTACCCTCAGTCTGAATACTAGTCAAGACACATACAGGCCATCAGGTCCATACTCTACAGTTGACAGATCATAGTGATCACTGCAACTGTAATTGACTACATTGAAATGGGATTGACCCCAACTGGTGGTGTGCTCTATAGGTCTGAATGACAAAATGTCATCTACAATCTATGTCAAAGGTCAGAGGTGGGCTTTAGAAAGGAAACACAACTTGCAAAATTACAGAGAAATAATCAAGCTAGTCTATTTATGTATGACAATGTCAAGAGTTAATTAACCTACCTACTGCACCAGAGCCAGGTTGGGTTCCCAGGTGTCCATGTCTTCTGTAGTGAGGAGACCACCTGTAGAGGTTGTAACACAGCCCTTCTAGAGAACACACTGAGCTGTCTGAGGTGAGCTGCCCTGGACCTCAGTAGCGAGGAGCTGATCCACACTGCTGACATGGCCTCAGTCAGCTCTGAAAATAAGACCCAATTTATTATGTTCTGAATCCATTTAGACCTTTGTTAAAAATGTTGGCTTAAAATCTTCCTAGAAGTCAGAAAAACATGAGAAGGGACATGTACAAAATGCTGATTTTTTGACTTTTTAGTAAGTCTTTATTCATATTATAAATCTCATTTATTAAATGTTTCCATGTGGTTTCTACTAAAAGAGGCACTTTATTTAACAGGTTTTTTAAATTCAATATTGGTGCACAATATCTATGTACAATATCAAAGGAAAGCAAAAGGCACTCTATTCGTGGAATGACCCATCTAGAATCTAGAAAGTCGATGGCCATTGAAATGCATTGGGTTTTAAGCGAATATTGTTGCAGTGCAAAAAGTATGAATAGTATCAAACAGGAACCTGCACATTCTAAAGTTGGATAACTTTTGATAACTTATGTGCTTTCAGCATGCACATGACAAATACGTGTCAGATTTTCCGCAAGCACATTAATAAGAAGTATATCGAATTTCTAAAGCCGTTCTTGCTTTCAGCAAGCACATCTATCTAAAATCATTTTGCGGCTATATAGCATACTCAATGCGACACATTTACTTCTGAGTAACACGTCATTACAAAATAGATTACGCGCACTTTTTCTTATTTTGGCTTGGTAATGGGTAGGCTATCGCTAGGTCGTTACACATAACTTCCATGCTGGTTGGAACACTCTTAGACTGCAGAATAGACAAACAAAAACGTTTTACTAGGCCCAATTTAAGGTGTCACTGGGGAATAATCATCATTTAGTGTTTGTTATTTTAGCCATCTGGCTGCAGGCCTGATTGTTGGCTCGACATCTTACTGTAACATTAGGAGTTAATACCCAGTACTGGCACTGGTTTATATTATTATTCCATTAACGCTCTCAAAACGTTTCTGTTACATCAAATCTCTGTTAGGCTTCATCATCATGTCCCATCACGAACGACAATCAAAAAATGAAACAAAGGATTGATCATCTCTGACCGACGCGAATTACAGGCCTCAAGAAATCAATCACTCTGGAATTCTAGATATTTTAATAATACCGCTGTCTGCGCCCTACCATATTTGCATGATAAACTATTGTAATTTTTCTGAACACATCCTTACAGTAAATGACAAAATGTGCTCTAACTTCAGAAAACTTTTCTCCGATCTTTTCGAGTATAACATAAGTTTCCCTACCAGAAAACACGCGATACCGTAAAGTGTTGTGTATTCGCGCACGAAAATTCAGGAAGAAACTGAAGAACGGATGTCTGAACAATGTTTTCGGCTTGACCGCGTTTTGTAAGTGTCCGCCCTCTTGCCCGCAGTGACTTTCCTGGTACAACCTGTTACGAAACACGAGATTGCGCACGTCCAACATAAAAGCCCAGCTGTCAAGGCGGGTAAATTAAAATGTCTTTATTTTCTGGCTAGGTAGCAAGCTATTTTCTTCTTTGGAATACGTTTTTGGAAGCTATTGTCCAAATCACAGTTATTAAGAGTTTTCTACAACTAACTTTGTAGTCTGACGCTATTTACAGAAATCGATTACACTAATCAAATCAAATGTATTTATATAGTCCATCTTACATCAGCTGATATCTCAAAGTGCTGTACAGAAACCCAGCCTAAAACCCCAAACAGCAAGCAATGCAGGTGTAGAAGCTCCTAAGCTACGCTAAGTTATTTTGCAAGCTATTTTAAAGTTAGCTCGATTCTTCTGTATAGCCATAGCTAGCTGGCGTAATCATTAGACAAGGAATCATTCACCTGCTAAGACCTAGCAAGTGACATAAATCTCATGATTTATTGATCACCCAGTTATACCTGTAGTTTTTGTAGAAGCACGACTGAAGTAGAAAACAATTGTTTAGCTTTTACATTGCCGGCATTCTGTGAATCTGAACTGCACATTGATTAAAGTAAAGCCCCGTCTAAACTATTTACAATTGTCTGTCCCCACCCCCAGTTAGACGGGGTACCGACGAGCGTCATTCAACTTCACAATGCCCTGGGCTACGTAAAGTAGTGATTCTACGTCACGCTGTAACACATACATACACACACATACACTCACGTTGTTTGCCACTTTTGTATGAATTGTTTTTAATAAAATATATTTGTATTTCATTGTCATGTATTCATTATCTTTAACTAGTTAAATGTTTGTAGTTTGCATGTTTCAGCAGTGATTAACATGGTTAAATAGTCGTAAATCTCTGCTTGATTTTGCTTTCGGTATATTTGCCATTTTTATACATTCTATTTTTCCACGGAAGAAAGCAATAATTAATTGACACAATTACTATAAATAAATGGACACTACCTGTTATTAAATGGAAATTGCTCTCCGTAAATATAAATGCTGAGAAGTGCTCACCTGAAGCCATTCGGCTATGGGTTTCAGATCCCTACCATAACAATACAAGTCAGACCAACCTTTAAAGGTTTTATTTACAACCTCTGGGGTATAACATGTTGGGAATAGTGGTATAGGAGAGGCTGCCATGAAATATAACCTCTAACCCCTAATTTGAGTGGAGTCTTCACCAATGCCAAGAGGGGCCTATCTTATGCCTGCCTCCACTGAGTGAGAACGGCTGCAATCTGTACCACTAGGCCCCCTGCACCACGTCCTTCCCCGAAAGCTGCAGCTTTGTGTCCTTCATTACTGGGAAAGGCCTAGATTCTAGGAGATCCCACATCGATCTCATTAGATCAGAACAGGATGGACCAAAATATATACACTGCTCAAAAAAATAAAGGGAACACTTAAACAACACATCCTAGATCTGAATGAAATAAATAATCTTATGAAATACTTTTTTCTTTACATAGTTGAATGTGCTGACAACAAAATCACACAAAAATAATAAATGGAAATCCAATTTATCAACCCATGGAGGTCTGGATTTGGAGTCACACTCAAAATTAAAGTGGAAAACCACACTACAGGCTGATCCAACTTTGATGTAATGTCCTTAAAACAAGTCAAAATGAGGCTCAGTAGTGTGTGTGGCCTCCACGTGCCTGTATGACCTCCCTACAACGCCTGGGCATGCTCCTGATGAGGTGGCGGATGGTCTCCTGAGGGATCTCCTCTCAGACCTGGACTAAAGCATCCGCCAACTCCTGGACAGTCTGTGGTGCAACGTGGCGTTGGTGGATGGAGCGAGACATGATGTCCCAGATGTGCTCAATTGGATTCAGGTCTGGGGAACGGGCGGGCCAGTCCATAGCATCAATGCCTTCCTCTTGCAGGAACTGCTGACACACTCCAGCCACATGAGGTCTAGCATTGTCTTGCATTAGGAGGAACCCAGGGCCAACCGCACAAGCACAAGGGGTCTGAGGATCTCATCTCGGTACCTAATGGCAGTCAGGCTACCTCTGGTGAGCACATGGAGGGCTGTGCGGCCCCCCAAAGAAATGCCACCCCACACCATGACTGACCCACCGCCAAACCGGTCATGCTGGAGGATGTTGCAGGCAGCAGAACGTTCTCCACGGCGTCTCCAGACTCTGTCACGTCTGTCACATGTGCTCAGTGTGAACCTGCTTTCATCTGTGAAGAGCACAGGGCGCCAGTGGCGAATTTGGCAATCTTGGTGTTCTCTGGCAAATGCCAAACGTCCTGCACGGTGTTGGGCTGTAAGCACAACCCCCACCTGTGGAAGTCGGGCCCTCATACCACCGTCATGGAGTCTGTTTCTGACCGTTTGAGCAGACACATGCACATTTGTGGCCTGCTGGAGGTCATTTTGCAGGGTTCTGGTGGTGCTCCTCCTGCTCCTCCTTGCACAAAGGCGGAGGTAGCGGTCCTGCTGCTGGGTTGTTGCCCTCGTACGGCCTCCTCCACGTCTCCTGATGTACTGGCCTGTCTCCTGGTAGTGCCTCCATGCTCTGGACACTACGCTGACAGACACAGCAAACCTTCTTGCCACAGCTCGCATTGATGTGCCATCCTGGATGAGCTGCACTACCTGAGCCACTTGTGTGGGTTGTAGACTCTGTCTCATGCTACCACTAGAGTGAAAGCACCGCCAGCATTCAAAAGTGACCAAAACATCAGCCAGGAAGCATAGGAACTGAGAAGTGGTCTGTGGTCGCCACCTGCAGAACCACTCCTTTATTGGGGGTGTCTTGCTTATTGCCTATAATTTCCATCTGTTGTCTATTCCATTTGCACAACAGCATGTGAAATTTATTGTCAATCAGTGTTGCTTCCTAAGTGGACAGTTTGATTTCACAGAAGTGTGATTGACTTGGAGTTACATTGTGTTGTTTAAGTGTTCCCTTTATTTTTTTGAGCAGTGTATATAGTTGTTTTGCTGCAAACCACACATTTTGCTACCCATATGATGTCGATCATTATCAGGTTAATTGATTTATAAGCTTCTGTAAAAACAATAACACTTTAAACAAGTAGTTTGTAAATGTGTATGTTTTGGGTCAACACTGGTAAGTTAACCAACCTTATGTAAATTAGACTCTGTCCTCTAGGATTTTCTTCTGAATAACTTGTCAGGGCATAGCATTTTCCAATCAGCTTCAGGCAACTTTGACGTAAGGCTTGATCACACCTGTAGCGACTACTTCTATCCGTCACGCCCATTGTTGTTGATCACTTGTCCACTGAATATGCATAGCCATCTCGTGACAACTCCGATAGTGTTTTTTCTCAAATTTGCCAGATGTCAAATTTCCTAATTATATCCGTACACTTAACCTAAGCATTACGAAACAAATATTTGATAAAATAAACCTCATGTAGCACATAATCAATTCAAATGTATGTTTACCAAATTAGACACCGATTGAACTTTATACAAAATCTCCTCACTTAGTGAGCGAAAGAAACGCAACATCGCCACCTGCTGCTTATCCCTCTCGCTTCCTCTGGTTATGCATCAATCTTTTAACTCCGTCTCTCCTCGGCTTGTAAACCCCCCCCAGTAATTTCACCAAAGACAGTACAAATTTCAACATGACAGCAAGAGGAGCCTACAGCAACCAGAGAGAGCGACACTGCACGCAAACACAGAATGCCAATAGCCTGTTTACAAGAACATTTTATTTGATAACTGTGACAACAGTATTCTGGACATTTCCCTTTATATTTTTGGGTTAATTGTCCCACTGTGTTTAGCAGATCTGTACAGTATGTGTGTTGGGGGTGTGTCCATCTGGAAAGAGACAGCATTGTGTGTTTGTAGCCAATAACAGTGGGAGGCTAACTCCTATAATACGGGTCTTTCTATCCTCTCAAATCAACAAGTCAGGAAAACATTACCTTTAGGGTCACTTTTTCATCAGACTTATAAGCTGCATCATGAGTGATGTACAACACAGTTTCAGTACTTATTTTTCAATATCTTTATTTAATTTTATTGAACAGACTGTACAACCAATTGTACATCATCATGATATGTGATCTTGGACTGATGTACAATAGTAAAACTCAGGTTCTTCATTTTAAACATGCCATAAAGACATCTGAAATAAATAGAACTGTAATACTACCAAACGTTGGTATGTACAAATATGTTGTTTGGCAGAGTTACAATGCTTAGTTCCAAACCTGTATATATGGGGACATAGCAACAGGCTGACATAGAGCTCAGAGTGACATGGTAAAGGTGGGTGACATCATAGACCATGGGACTAAGCAAGCACTCCAAATGATAGTCCTGGAATAGTTTTAGGACCAGTTTCTCAGACACAGATTAAGCCTAGTGCTGGATTCTAAATCATTCTGAATGGAGAATCTCCATTGAAAGTGTTTAGTCCAAGACTAGGCTTAAAGATGCACTATGCAGAAATCCCACCGCCATTTCCTGGTTGCTAGAATTAGAATTTCAACTTGTGAGAAAACAAGCAAGTATAGTGTAGAGAATCATTATAGCATCTAAACCGCTGTGAAATATATTTTCCATATCCAAAAACATTGTCTTTTCAGCTGATTTGAAGCTGGTGTACAAAACCGAAAGTAAAAGACCCAAAAACGAAACTATAAAACAGGAAGCATAGAAAAATAACAGATCTACCACCTTCTTAGACTTGCTTTCAATATAAATAACAGATCTATAACATTTCTATGTAAATTTGGTCAGGTCACCCAAAAAGCTATATAGTGCAGCTTTAATCTGTGTCTGGGAAACTGGCCTTAAGGCTTTTCATTTAAGGCTGTGATAGGAGGGAGCACTATTAACCCCAGATGAAGATACAGGCAGAATGGGGGATGTAAAACAAATCATAAGTGAATATCAACGACAGAGACCAGGATGTCATTCTGAGATGAGGTTCTCTATTACAAACGTTTCATCGACAGGACAGGAGCCAACGTGACAAAATGGTTACCAATAGCAATTTGCATAATGAGCATTTTTAGCCTGATTAAAACTAGACTGAGCACTCCCCTCATGGTGAACACAGCATTCAGTCTGGTTTAACCAGTCTAGGATCTAGTCTAGAAAAAGGGATGAGCGTACAGATCTAGGATCAGCTTCCCCTCCCCAATCCTAACCTTAACCATTAGTGGGGTAAAGGGAAAACCGACCCAGGGTCAGCATCTAAGGCAACTTCACCCCTATACCTGTTAGATGGTTGGACTGCTGGGTTATTGTTGCTGGATATTCTGTTCTGCAGGTTATGGTAGACAGGATGTTAGCTGGATAAGAGTCGACCATCAACAGGTGCACAGTACAGGACAGTGTATATATATCTATCTATCTATCTCAATGTGAATAAGTACGTTTTGTCTGACGCACTGCTGTGCTCAGGGTTGACTTTTGATTCTATAAGCAACAGTTTTGTCTGATACTAGTTACGCATCAGAATAGGGAAAGGGGATTATTTTAACATGGTACCAACCTCATGTAAATACACAGCCATCCAGCCAAGGCTTGTATAAAGTAGTAAGGACTTAGTCTTTCCCTGAACATCACCGGTCATCCATCCAAGGCTTATATAAAGAAGGACTGAGTTCAAAATGACACTATTCCTATGTAGTGCATTCATTTACACCAGAGCCCCATGGTCCCTGGTCAAAAGGAGTGCACTACATAGGGAATATGCCCCATGGTCCCTGGTCAAAAGGAGTGCACTACATAGGGAATATGCCCCATGGTCCCTGGTCAAAAGGAGTGCACTACATAGGGAATATGCCCCATGGTCCCTGGTCAAAAGGAGTGCACTACATAGGGAATATGCCCCATGGTCCCTGGTCAAAAGGAGTGCACTACATAGGGAATATGCCCCATGGTCCCTGGTCAAAAGGAGTGCACTACATAGGGAATATGCCCCATGGTCCCTGGTCAAAAGGAGTGCACTACATAGGGAATATGCCCCATGGTCCCTGGTCAAAAGGAGTGCACTACATAGGGAATATGCCCCATGGTCCCTGGTCAAAAGGAGTGCACTACATAGGGAATATGCCCCATGGTCCCTGGTCAAAAGGAGTGCACTACATAGGGAATATGCCCCATGGTCCCTGGTCAAAAGGAGTGCACTACATAGGGAATATGCCCCATGGTCCCTGGTCAAAAGGAGTGCACTACATAGGGAATATGCCCCATGGTCCCTGGTCAAAAGGAGTGCACTACATAGGGAATATGCCCCATGGTCCCTGGTCAAAATGAGTGCACTACATAGGGAATATGCCCCATGGTCCCTGGTCAAAAGGAGTGCACTACATAGGGAATATGCCCCATGGTCCCTGGTCAAAAGAGTGCACTACATAGGGAATATGCCCCATGGTCCCTGGTCAAAAGGAGTGCACTACATAGGGAATATGCCCCATGGTCCCTGGTCAAAAGGAGTGCACTACATAGTGAATAGGGTGCCATTAGCACAGTACAGTCTGTGGTGAAGTGGACCTAACTTCATTATTCATTAATGAAGAGGACAGTAGCTGATGTTTCCAGGCTATTTAACATGGAGGTCCATCCCTCCCTACCAGACTACAGATGGTCCACCAGCTGACCGGTCTGTTCTGTCTGGTCAGCCCACATCCAGGACAATAGGGACTTGGAGGTGCATCTCAATAGTATAAAGTGGTTTCCTCATCTTCTCTCCTTTCCCTCCTCTGCACTGATGGGAAAGAAATTAGAGGTGAAAGCTCATTTCTGGTAGAGATAGATCATCCATACTGCTTTTACCGGTCCTGTTTTCTCATTCTCTCCAAGACTAACTTGACTATTGAGAGGAAGGAGAGGAGATGAAGCTATTAACTGGACTATTGAGATGAGAGGAGGCTATTAACTGGACTATTGAGATGGAGCCCAATAAGAGAACATGGTTCTGATCACAGGCTGAACACAGTAAACATTAATTCAGTCATTCTTCTGGACATGGGGGTTAAGGGTCATCAACTCCATCTGACCCCATAACAAACACAAACAAACAAACAGGAAATATTGCATCTTAAAGCATACATACAGTAATGATGAAATCATCTAACTTTGCAAAAAGTCCCTTTTCATTTTTAAATACAACATTGTATATATAAATTATTTGTAATTGTGCAATTCATTCAGAGAAGAAAATTAAAAGTTTAGAGGAAGGAAGCTGCAGTCCGTTGGGGACCTTTGTCAGGTACAGTTGCTGTTATATAGCTGTTATAGAGTGAAACTGATAAACTAATGGAGCCAAAATGGAGACACTCCAGAGCACAGAGGTCACCAACACATCATCCACATGAGCAAAGCTCAGGCATGTGCCTGTATGTTAAATACACACAAACACACTCAGCATCCAACCCCACCCCACTCATAGGTGAGTGAGGCCTTTTCAATCATTCAGTCAAGTGTCTCTCCCACACACACACACACACACACACACACACACACACACACACACACACACACACACACACACACACAGTAACGGTTCTTCAAGTGTTCTCTCCTCTCAGTGTTCTGCGGGGCGTACAGGAGTTGTACAGAGATTTGGGGGGGCGAGGTTGGGGTGAAGGATGAGGGGTACCCTTGTTCTGCGAGGAGCTTGTACAGAGGTTGGGGCCATGCTAAACGGTGAGAGGCAGCATGCCAGGAGGGGAGACATTCCGGGGCGACGCCAGGGCAGTCAGGGTGCTGGGGTCCAGTCCATTCACAGCCCTGTGGGGGACAACACCAGACAGAGACAAACCAAGAAGACAGAAGTTAGTTCATTCATAATATCAAATAGAAAGCTGTTTGGGTATTCTCAACATACTCTGGTTAGACCAACTCTGATTAAAAATGGGATAGAGTCCATTCAGCCTGTCACTTCTTCTACTGTCTTGGAATGAGTCACACTAACCTTGCAGACAGGAAGTCAAGCAGAAATATAGATGGACCAGTGGGAATACTCCTGAGAGAGAGAACAACTCAGAGAGATAGATGGACCAGTAGGAATACTCCTGAGAGAGACAGAACTCACGTTTTGTCGTAGTAGGTGGTGTGTAGTGAGTGGGAGAACTTGGTGGCGTTGCTGTTGATGAGGTTTCCGTTCCCAGTGATCATGTTGGTGGACGACGTGGAGTAGGTTTTCCTCACGGCCTGGTCCTTGGCAAAGTTCCTACATGCAGCTAGCTTGGACTCCAGCGCCTAAGGACAGACACACATGGCCTACATTAGACTAATCACAAGCTGTGGATTCTGTTGTAACCTTTAACCTTTAATTCAGGTCACAGACACCTTTCCAATATACTCTGCTGTCAAGTCAAGAGAGGAGACGGAAGCCAAACTGTTGGGTTTACTCAAGAAGAGTGTTCATACTGTTTTGTCGTCAACATTAGCTTCATAGAGGATGGATACATAGCAATGGCAATGGAAAACATTGCGACAAGAAACAAAAGTCTGATATTTACCCCAACTTTTCTAAGAAGGTCCCCAACGATATTAAGAGCAGAGATTCTTGCTGATGGGGTCAGAGGTGAGCCGCCAGGCCCACAGCCATTTGTTAACACTGTAGAGAGAGAGGAGATAAAGAGGAGAGAGAAAGATGACGAGACAGTGTTTAGCACATGACAGATACCTAGAAACTGTTTCACATGGAGGTAACAACTCCAAAAGTGAAGTAAATAACAGACCTGGGTTCAAATAGTATTTATATACTTTCAAAACACTGAGCATTTAATTGAGACTGCCTGGAGGGACTTTTGAGACTCTTCCATGGATTCCATTGCACCCGGCAAGCTCAATAAAGCACATGTAAAGTATTAGAGAGAAAACACTATTTCCACCCAGGTCTGTTAGAAGACACGGCTGTTGACCTACCTGATGATTTAGGGTTGATGAACGGGTGTTCCATACCCTTCCCTACAGGGGTGACAGGCAGGGACAGGGAGGCCTGGACAGCAGAGTGCATCTTGTCCATGTCCAGGGTAGGAGAGCTGGGGGCTGACATTCTGTCTGCAGTCCTTTCCCTCACCACCATCTCCTGTCTCAGGTCTGGGGGGGGGGGGGGCAGATAGACAGACATGAGATAAGCACCAATACAGACATGATAACAGACATGACATTCTGTCTGCAGTCTTCTCCCTCACCGCCAGCTCTTGTCTCAGGTCTGAGGCATCAGTCACACCAATACAGATTCTACCAAATGGATAGAGCAGTGTTTCACAACCCTCTCCTCAAGTACCAGCCAGACAACTATTTCATATACTCCAGTACTATCACTACATCTGATTACACTGGTCTACTATCATCAAGCCCATGATTAGTAGGGGACAGGGAGCTTAGGGGGACAGGGAGCTTAGGGGGACAGGGAGCTTAGGGGGACAGGGAGCTTAGGGGGACAGGGAGCTTAGGGGTTATCCCCGTCCATACCGCTGGCTTCATCCTTCAGTTTCAGTACTGAGACCACTAGACTCCTTCTCATCCAGCTGACTTTAATACAGCCGTATTAGACATAACAGAAAGGGTAGGTCTGAGATAGAGGTAGGCTAGGTGTTTCATGTCTTCATACCTCTGGCTTCATCCTTCAGTCTCTGTACTGAGACCAGTAGAGACTCCTTCTCATCCAGCTCACTCTCCAGGAAGGCATTCCTCTCTATGGCCTGGTTCAGACGACCCTCAAAGTCCTCCAGAGATACGATGGTCGCCCTGAGGGAGGGAGGAGGGAGGAGGAGAGGAGTTGGGGTGGACAACGGTTAGTAGCAGAAGCAGGTGAAAAATGTACAGTATCTGTGTGGGTTGGATAACTGGGTTAACACTGAGTGGAGTAACACTCTCTTTACAAGCATTTCACTACACCCACAATGACATCTGCTAAATATGTGTATGTGACCAATACATGTGATACTGAGGCACAGCTACCAGCCAGCATCCACTTAGCCTACAACCTAGGCCTGAACTCAACTAAAACATTTGAATGGCTGCGTTAGTAACGTTAGTTTAGTTCTACTGTGGTATATAGTGACCTCTTGGCTCTCTCCAGGTCATCGTTGGCCTGCTCCAGTTCTCTGACGTATTTATGAAGCTGTTCCTTGATTCCTCTGGTCTGTCCCAGGTCATCCTCTAACATGGAGACCTGCTTATAGCTCTGAGCATACTGCTGCTCCAACTTCTCCTACAGGGGGAGAGAGGTGGGAGAGAGAACAAACATTCAGACAACATATAGACCTGCTTATAGCTCTGAGCATTCTGTTGTTCCGCGGGGGGGGGGGATTAGTGTGTGTGGAGATGGTTGCATTGATGACCGAGGTGACAGGTGGAAGGGAGTGTTGACATGACAACTTTCTTAATGTTAATGTTAACATTCTCAGTGTTCATAGACTCTAGAACTCCTTTGTTCTCTGGCGAGGGGTGAAGAATGGCTCATAGGTGTCAGAATCAAGCCAGCCTAAGGTCTGGGTCAACAGCAAGGCTAGCCCAGCTCCAAGTTGGCATCATGTTAAATTATCCCAATGCTCTACATCCTGGTTAGCATCATGTTCTATTATCCCAGTAGCTCTACATCCTGGTTAGCATCATATTCTATTATCTCAGTGATCTACATCCTGGTTAGCATCATGTTCTATTATCCCAATGCTCTACATCCTGGTTCATCATCCTGTTCTATTATCCCAGTGATCTACATCCTGGTTAGCATCATGTTCTATTATCTCAGTGATCTACATCCTGGTCAGTGATATACCTGGCCAGCACCAGTGATCTAACCAGTGATATGCTGGTCAGCCAGCCAACACATGCAGCTCTCTCTCTGGCAGGCAGCGGGGGCATCCAGGAGTGTGGCTTTACTCTGACATCCAGATGTAGTTGTTGAGCCCTGTTTCCAGTCCCTGGTGAATGGGTGATGTTAATTGATGTTCCGGAACTGTAATCCAGTGTTTGCCGAACCGAAAATCCCCCCCAGGAACAGTGTTTGCCGAACCGAATCCCCCCAGGAACAGTGTTTGCCGAACCGAATCCCCCCCAGGAACAGTGTTTTCCAAACCGAATCCCCCCAGGAACAGTGTTTTCCAAACCGAATCCCCCAGGAACAGTGTTTGCCAAACCG
The DNA here is from genome assembly GCF_965601325.2 of Salmo salar. Classification (NCBI taxonomy): domain Eukaryota; kingdom Metazoa; phylum Chordata; class Actinopteri; order Salmoniformes; family Salmonidae; genus Salmo; species Salmo salar. The sequence goes on along the minus strand of NC_138293.1, from coordinate 95,491,269 downwards.
AATCCCCCAGGAACAGTGTTTGCCAAACCGAATCCCCCAGGAACAGTGTTTGCCAAACCGAATCCCCCAGGAACAGTGTTTGCCAAACCGAATCCCCCAGGAACAGTGTTTGCCAAACCGAATCCCCCAGGAACAGTGTTTGCCAAACCGAATCCCCCAGGAACAGTGTTTGCCAAACCGAATCCCCCAGGAACAGTGTTTGCCAAACCGAATCCCCCAGGAACAGTGTTTGCCAAACCGAATCCCCCAGGAACAGTGTTTGCCAAACCGAATCCCCCAGGAACAGTGTTTGCCAAACCGAATCCCCCAGGAACAGTGTTTGCAAAACCGAATCCCCCAGGAACAGTGTTTGCAAAACCGAATCCCCCAGGAACAGTGTTTGCAAAACCGAATCCCCCAGGAACAGTGTTTGCAAAACCGAATCCCCCAGGAACAGTGTTTGCAAAACCGAATCCCCCAGGAACAGTGTTTGCCAAACCGAATCCCCCAGGAACAGTGTTTGCCAAACCGAATCCCCCAGGAACAGTGTTTGCCAAACCGAATCCCCCAGGAACAGTGTTTGCCAAACCGAATCCCCCAGGAACAGTGTTTGCCAAACCGAATCCCCCGGAACAGTGTTTGCCAAACCGAATCCTCCGGAACAGTGTTTGCCAAACCGAATCCTCAGGAACAGTGTTTGCCAAACCGAATCCTCAGGAACAGTGTTTGCCAAACCGAATCCTCAGGAACAGTGTTTGCCAAACCGAATCCTCAGGAACAGTGTTTGCCAAACCGAATCCTCAGGAACAGTGTTTGCCAAACCGAATCCTCAGGAACAGTGTTTGCCAAACCGAATCCTCAGGAACAGTGTTTGCCAAACCTAATCCTCAGGAACAGTGTTTGCCAAACCGAATCCTCAGGAACAGTGTTTGCCAAACCGAATCCTCAGGAACAGTGTTTGCCAAACCGAATCCTCAGGAACAGTGTTTGCCAAACCGAATCCCCCAGGGACAGTGTTTGCCAAACCGAATCCTCAGGAACAGTGTTTGCCAAACCAAATCCTCAGGAACAGTGTTTGCCAAACCAAATCCTCAGGAACAGTGTTTGCCAAACCGAATCCCCAACCGTTTCACATATTTGTTAAATTGTAACACGAAGAGGCACAACATTTACCTTGAGGTTGTCCAGCTCACACTTCAGTGTTTGGTTCTAACCCCTCTGTCTGTGGGTCTGTGTGTGTGTGTGTGTGTGTGTGTGTGTGTGCGTGTGTGCGTGTGTGTGTCCGTTCCTACGCATGTTACCTTGAGGTTGTCCAGCTCGCTCTTCAGTCTTTGGTTCTCTGTGTGCAGGTCTCTGATGCGGTGTTCAGCCTGTCCTAGCTGGGCCTCTAACTCCGCCTCCAGCTCTCTGCTCCCTTCCTGGAACTCCAGCAACTCCTCCTGGGCCTCATGGTAACTGAGGAAGACACGGGAGAAAACGGACTGTTACACACAGTCCCACACATCCACTACCACACCGTCTCTCCTGCAACTCCACCAGCTCCTCCTGGGCCTCATGGCTGGAGGACACACAGGAGGGACTGTTATTTAATGATGAATTGTGGTACTAATGAGTGGTAGTCACATCCCCTGGACAGTCAGACCTAGACCTATCCTGTGGTCAGTGGAACATGTCTGAACACACCCGGTCTCTTCACTCATAATATCCTGTCTCCAGACCCCTTGACCCCTCACCCCTCTCAGAACACACTGAACAGCAGCAGGCATATAGGAGCCATCTGTATCCTCTAATGACGAACCCCTGCTGAGGTCTCAAAGCTCCATCAGACCAGCTGAGGTACTGTCTCAAAGCTCCATCAGACCTGCTGAGGTACTGTCTCAAAGCTCCATCAGACCTGCTGAGGTACTGTCTCAAAGCTCCATCAGACCTGCTGAGGTACGGTCTCAAAGCTCTATCAGACCTGCTGAGGTACGGTCTCAAAGCTCCATCAGACGTGCTGAAGTACTGTCTCAAAGCTCCATCAGACGTGCTGAAGTACTGTCTCAAAGCTCTATCAGACCTGAGGTACTGTCTCTGTCTCAAAGCTCTATCAGACCTCAGTCCAGTCTGTATTCAGTCTATATTCAGACTCACTGGACTGTGTCCAGACTTACTGACCCACACAGTATGTGCTAGATACAACCTAGTAATACAGTCCAGTAATATCTACACAGACCTAGCTGAAAGGTCTGGACTCCTGGATTGTAGCATAGCACCTTCTCTTGTCCCACATGGCTGTATATCAGTCTATCACCTGTCTGTCCATAGACGTAAAGCAACTAGAACTTACCGTCTGTCTGGTCATAGATGTAATGCAACTAGAATGGTTCTGCATGGCCCCTGACTCATCTGTCATGACAAAGGCCAATGCCATGCTAGAGCTGAATGAATGCAGACTTTCCATGCCCTTCATTCAGTCAGGTGGCTCCACTGAATTGAATTAGAAGGGTTGGTTCATGTGTGAGAACCTAAGGCATGGTATACTAACCTGGTAGTCAGATATGTCAGCCTGGACCAGGATCTGTTTGTGCTGTAAAATAATAACATGCCATTTAGCAGATGCTTTTAAGTGACTTACAGTCATGCGTTCATATATTTGGGTGGTCCCAGGAATCGAACCCACTACCCTGGAATTACAACTGAGATACAAAGGACCACTGTTTGGCATGACAAGGAGTTGAGATGATCGCACAAACAGATCTGGGACCAGGCTACAGATACATAGTTCCACTGACCAGGGATGACCCTTGAACAGAAAAGGTCTGAGTGACACACACATTAACAGGGTTCGACAGCTCTGGGGTCAGTTAACCTGTTATGGCTAGGGGGCAGTATTTTCACGGCTGGATAAAAAACGTACCCGATTTAATCTGATTATTAGTCCTGCCCAGAAACTAGAATATGCATATAATTATTAGCTTTGGATAGAAAACGCTCCAAAGTTTCTAAAACTGTTTGAATGGTGTCTGTGAGTATAACAGAACTAATTTGGCAGGCCAAAACGTGAGAAGATTCTGTACAGGAAGTACCCTGTCTGACCATTTCTTGAACTTCTTTGCCATCTCTATCCATTACAAAGGATCTCTGCTCTAACGTGACACTTCCTACGTCTTCCATAGGCTCTCAGAGCCCGGGAAAAACCTGAATGTCGTCATTCCAGCCACAGGCTGAAACACATTATCGCCTTTCTCAATTGGCCGATCAAGGGACTGTGGGCTTAGGCGCGTGCACTGGCCGCCCCCGTCTTTGTGTTTTTTCCTCTGTTTACCGAAAAGGAGATTCCCGGTCGGAATATTATCGCTTTTTTACGAGATAAATTGCATAAAAATTGATTTTAAACAGCGGTTGACATGCTTCGAAGTACGGTAATGGAATATTTAGAATTTTTTTGTCACGAAATGCGCCATGCGCACGACCCTGATTTACCATTTCGGATAGTTTCTGGAACGCACGAACAAAACGCCGCTATTCGGATATAACGATGGATTATTTTGGACCAAACCAACATTTGTTATTGAAGTAGCAGTCCTGGGAGTGCATTCTGACGAAGACAACAAAAGGTAATCAAACTTTTGTAATAGTAAATCTGATTTTGGTGAAGGCTAAACTTGCCGGGTGTCTAAATAGCTAGCCCGTGATGGCTGGGCTACGTACTTAGAATATTGCAAAATGTGCTTTCACCAAAAAGCTATTTTAAAATCGGACATATCGAGTGCATAGAGGAGTTCTGTATCTATAATTCTTAAAATAATTGTTCTGCTTTTTGTTAACGTTTATCGTGAGTAATTTAGTAAATTGTTAGTAAATTCCCCGGAAGTTTGCGGGGGGGTATGCTAGTTCTGAACGTCACATGCTAATGTAAAAAGCTGTTTTTTGATATAAATATGAACTTGATTGAACAAAACATGCATGTATTGTATAACATAATGTCCTAGGTGTGTCATCTGATGAAGATCATCAAAGGTTAGTGCTGCATTTAGCTGTCTTCTGGGTTTTTGTGACATTATATGCTAGCTTGAAAAATGGGTGTCTGATTATTTCTGGCTGGGTACTCTGCTGACATAATCTAATGTTTTGCTTTCGCTGTAAAGCCTTTTTGAAATCGGACAGTGTGGTTAGATTAACGAGAGTCTTGTCTTTAAAATGCTGTGAAATAGTCATATGTTTGAAAAATGGAAGTTTTCGGATTTTAGAGGAATTTGTATTTCGCGCCACGCCCATCATTGGATATTGGAGCAGGTGTTCCGCTAGCGGAACGTCGAGATGTAAGAGGTTAACCGGCAGCCACTGCTCCATCCTTGGCCTCACTGGGTTTCCCTGCTCATTCCACACACAGTTACCGTACCAGAAGCACACACAGTTACCGTACCAGAAGCACACACAGTTACCGTACCAGAAGCACACACAGTTACCGTACCAGAAGCACACACAGTTACCGTACCAGAAGCACACATGGCCAGTTTGGCCGCAGAACAGCCCTGTTCAACTATGGCTCTGATTGGAATGACTTCGGTTACCTTCCCTCTGACAACATCACTGTTTTCAGACCATATGACCAAAATACCACTGTGTACAAACAAGTATTTGTATTTATTATGGATCCCCATTAGTTCCTGCCAATGCAGCAGCTACTCTTCCTGGGGTTTATTATGGATCCCCATTAGTTCCTGCCAAGGCAGCAGCTACTCTTCCTGGGGTTTATTATGGATCCCCGTTAGTTCCTGCCAAGGCAGCAGCTACTCTTCCTGGGGTTTATTATGGATCCCCATTAGTTCCTGCCAAGGCAGCAGCTACTCTTCCTGGGGTTTATTATGGATCCCCTTTAGTTCCTGCCATGGCAGCAGCTACTCTTCCTGGGGTCCAGCAACATTAAGGCAGTTATATACAATAAAAACATCACAATACACACCAGATTTCACAACACATTGTGTTCCGTCAGGCCGCTACTCTACCACCTATCTACAATACAAAATCCATGTGTACGTGTGTGCATAGCGCGTATGTTATTGTGTGTGTGTTCAGTAGGCTTAAGTTAGAATATAAAATTATTTGTGTGTGTGGCGTGTGTGTATAGCGTAGGGGTGACATCTGGGACCTCCTCATGAACACACACTAGGCCTATATTCTAGAATGTGTTGTGTCAACACTGACAAGGTCTGGCTCTACAGAGCCTGGGAAAACATAGTTAATACTGTAGACCTGTATCATGTTGAACTAGTAACATAGTTAATACTGTAGACCTGTATCATGTTGAACTAGTAACATAGTTAATACTGTAGACCTAGATATGTGTTCTAGTACACCCTGCCGGATATAGGCTGTGTGTGTTCTAGTACACCCTGCCGGACATAGGCTGTGTGTGTTCTAGTACACCCTGCCGGACATAGGCTGTGTGTGTTCTAGTACACCCTGCCGGACATAGGCTGTGTGTGTTCTAGTACACCCTGCCGGACATAGGCTGTGTGTGTTCTAGTACACCCTGCCGGACATAGGCTGTGTGTGTTCTAGTACACCCTGCCGGACATAGGCTGTGTGTGTTCTAGTACACCCTGCCGGACATAGGCTGTGTGTGTTCTAGTACACCCTGCCGGACATAGGCTGTGTGTGTTCTAGTACACCCTGCCGGACATAGGCTGTGTGTGTTCTAGTACACCCTGCCGGACATAGGCTGTGTGTGTTCTAGTACACCCTGCCGGACATAGGCTGTGTGTGTTCTAGTACACCCTGCCGGACATAGGCTGTGTGTGTTCTAGTACACCCTGCCGGACATAGGCTGTGTGTGTTCTAGTACACCCTGCCGGACATAGGCTGTGTGTGTTCTAGTACACCCTGCCGGACATAGGCTGTGTGTGTTCTAGTACACCCTGCCGGACATAGGCTGTGTGTGTTCTAGTACACCCTGCCGGACATAGGCTGTGTGTGTTCTAGTACACCCTGCCGGACATAGGCTGTGTGTGTTCTAGTACACCCTGCCGGACATAGGCTGTGTGTGTTCTAGTACACCCTGCCGGACATAGGCTGTGTGTGTTCTAGTACACCCTGCCGGACATAGGCTGTGTGTGTTCTAGTACACCCTGCCGGACATAGGCTGTGTGTGTTCTAGTACACCCTGCCGGACATAGGCTGTGTGTGTTCTAGTACACCCTGCCGGACATAGGCTGTGTGTGTTCTAGTACACCCTGCCGGACATAGGCTGTGTGTGTTCTAGTACACCCTGCCGGACATAGGCTGTGTGTGTTCTAGTACACCCTGCCGGACATAGGCTGTGTGTGTTCTAGTACACCCTGCCGGATATAGGCTGTGTGTGTTCTAGTACACCCTGCCGGATATAGGCTGTGTGTGTTCTAGTACACCCTGCTGGATATAGGCTGTGTGTGTTCTAGTACACCCTGCTGGATATAGGCTGTGTGTGTTCTAGTACACCCTGCTGGATATAGGCTGTGTGTGTTCTAGTACACCCTGCTGGATATAGGCTGTGTGTGTTCTAGTACACCCTGCTGGATATAGGCTGTGTGTGTTCTAGTACACCCTGCTGGATATAGGCTGTGTGTGTTCTAGTACACCCTGCTGGATATAGGCTGTGTGTGTTCTAGTACACCCTGCTGGATATAGGCTGTGTGTGTTCTAGTACACCCTGCTGGATATAGGCTGTGTGTGTTCTAGTACACCCTGCTGGATATAGGCTGTGTGTGTTCTAGTACACCCTGCTGGATATAGGCTGTGTGTGTTCTAGTACACCCTGCTGGATATAGGCTGTGTGTGTTCTAGTACACCCTGCTGGATATAGGCTGTGTGTGTTCTAGTACACCCTGCTGGATATAGGCTGTGTGTGTTCTAGTACACCCTGCTGGATATAGGCTGTGTGTGTTCTAGTACACCCTGCTGGATATAGGCTGTGTGTGTTCTAGTACACCCTGCTGGATATAGGCTGTGTGTGTTCTAGTACACCCTGCTGGATATAGGCTATCTGTAAAAGTGATACCAAAGAAATATTCAATAGAAACCAAACGGAAGAAAAGGGACTGAAACGGGGAGGTAGGCTACTACCTGAACCAGTACAATAAGAAATGCTCATTTTCCTTGCAAAATGATTTCCATTACGACACGTTTTGCTACGGTGTGCACTAATGATGACTCCCCAGCACTAAGAACAACTAGACCTAAACTAACTCTGCCTAATCTAGGCCAATGAATCCATTGCTTCCTGTGTCGATGGTAACGTTAACAAAGGCCTATAGAGGAACAGGCCATGTGTCAGATGATCACATGACTGTTATGACATAACCTTGTTATTCATCTTCCAGTGTTATGAGCAAACATAAAAGCTTTGCTTTATGTAACAGAGCCGAGAGCAAGCCATGTGGTTTTCTGGTCATGTATAATTATATTACTGAGAAGACGTCAAAGTGAAAGACTGTGCCTAGCTTGAGTTTCTATTTGGAACATGTATGTAGAGGAGAGTAGTTCAACAGATACAATGACAAACTGCTGAGTCTAATCTTCTGAAACTCAATGTTTGACCATGTATAAATCAATGAATGATTTTGTTAAATGAGCTATGAGTAGCCTAGATCAGTTGACATGAACATACCTGTTGTTATACTTGAGGGATAAGGCCTTCCAGTAGTCAATCTCCTGGTCCTTTGAAGTGAATGTTGGTATCATGTCTGTGTCCATGGTAGAACAACCTGAAGAGGAGAACATCATGATCACCTGAAGCTAGTTAAAGACAGACGTATCGTGAAAGTAGGCCGAAACATTTGAATGGCAGAAAACCAAACATAGGGTTTATTCTTACCCAAGAAAAGTAGCAGACTAATTCATTGCAAAAAAATAAAAAATAAAATAAAAGTACTTAGTCTTATGCTCAGGCTGTCAGTCTGGAGACAGGAGGCCTGGCTGTCAGTCTGGAGACAGGAGGCCTGGCTGTCAGTCTGGAGACAGGCGGCCTGGCTGTCAGTCTGGAGACAGGCGGCCTGGCTGTCAGTCTGGAGACAGGCGGCCTGGCTGTCAGTCTGGAGACAGGCGGCCTGGCTGTCAGTCTGGAGACAGGCGGCCTGGCTGTCAGTCTGGAGACAGGAGGCCTGGCTGTCAGTCTGGAGACAGGAGGCCTGGCTGTCAGTCTGGAGACAGGAGGCCTGGCTGTCAGTCTGGAGACAGGAGGCCTGGCTGTCAGTCTGGAGACAGGCGGCCTGGCTGTCAGTCTGGAGACAGGCGGCCTGGCTGTCAGTCTGGAGACAGGAGGCCTGGCTGTCAGTCTGGAGACAGGCGGCCTGGCTGTCAGTCTGGAGACAGGCGGCCTGGCTGTCAGTCTGGAGACAGGCGGCCTGGCTGTCAGTCTGGAGACAGGCTGTCATCACAGTTATTCAAGACCCACTGACTTCAACTCAGCCTCCCTCCACCTCTCTTCTAACAACAAAGGGCCTGACACACTGACCCAGCAGCAACACCTGGGTGACAACCAGCCATTTGGTAGGCCAACTCCTCAGTAAGGAGATATAGGATTCCCCCAGTAGGCCCCACAGAGCCCCTTCATACAGACCAGGGCCTCCTCATTAAAACTTCTAACCCTGTTTATTTGACATGGGCAACAGCGGACTGGACATGTTTTCAAAAAGCTTCATTCACTTCAATTCATGGCCATTTTGTGTGTTGAATGCCAATCATAAACACATGGAACAGAAGTAGTGTGGAAACCCTGAGCAGCAGTGTTATGAATGAAGCTGTGGTTGGGCCAAAGCCACCTCAGAGGGAGGATGTGATTAAACGCCCACATGTCTGTTTGGTCCAGTGTGTGTGTGCTGTGTGAGGCTGAACAGCAGGGAGTCCCCAGCCCTCCCAGTAGCTCCAGGAATAGGCAAGGCTACTAGTGATCATCTCTGGTTAAGAGGGATTTCCAGCATGCATGGGTCAGTCGCTTCAAACTGTCCCAACACAAGAACTAAAGTTACACTGCAGAAATTGCTCCTCCACAAACAAGCAGTCATTGTGTAGAGAATCATTGTACTGTCTAAACCGATGTGAAATATATTTTCTGTAAGCAAAAATATTATATATTCGGCTGTTTGAAGCTGGTGTACAAAACCGGAAGTAAGACGCAGAAACAAAAATTCAGAATGGGAAGCACAAACAGCACAGATAGAACAGACTTACCGCTTCTTAGACTTGCTTTCAATGGGAATGACAGATCTATAACTCACATTTCTATGTGAATTTGGTCAGGTCGCCCAAAAAAGTGTTGTAGCTTTAACAGACGGATGAGTCAGCACAGCGGTCAGCCACCCCAACACCAGCACCATCCTCTATACTGCACTCTGCTTAACAGAATGTCAAATGGCTTTTAATTCAGTTAACAAGGGAGAGTCATCTGTCAGTTAGACAGGTCCCAGGGGTCATGGGGTCAAAGGGAGAATAGCTGTTCTCTCTCACATTACTCTAGGTGTATGTATGGTATGCAGAGCGTGCGTGTGTGTGTGTTATGCAGCTCAGGAAACTGTGGCGTTACACCACTACTGGGACTCACTCAGGAAACTGGCCATCTTGGCTCTCCCAAGATGGCGTTGCAGTTCAGACGTCCTTTGTCTTCCTCTTGTCGTGTCCCGTGTATATATATATATTTACATATTTTCTTCGCATATCTTTTTACATATTTATTTTCTAAAAACTCAACCTCAAAACACCCTCCTGCAACCCACCTCACCAATTAAAAAAATTAAAAGTATTATTTACCTCAAATCTGAAATCCACAACAGAAGCTAGCCAGAGGTTAGCAAGTTCACTGGCTAACGTTGGAGTTCAGCTAGCCACGGTTAGCGGTCCTCAGCTATCCATTAGCTCGAAAAGCTATCGCCAATCGCGACTCAGACCAGAGCTTACCGGACCTATTCTCTCTCCATATCCCCGGATTTCTACCGCAGGCTCTGGACATTTACACCTGGATCTTGCAGCTAGCTAGCTGCTACCTGAGTGACTATTGGCAACGTTGGTCCCGGAGTTAACATAAATTATTCCGGAGCTAGCCAGCTGAAGAGTTTCTTCAGCCTCTCCTGGGCTACTGTCACCTATCCGGACCTGTTTTTTCTGCCGATGCAGAGCCCCATCGGGCCTTCACGACTGGACCACTGACGTTATCTGCCCGAGGGAGTTATCCAACTGGCCCCTCCGTCGCGACGCAACCCGAATGCCCATCTGCGGCCCACTAATCGTTAGCCGTCTTATCGGCTGATATCTGAATAGGTCTATCGGACAATTTTGTTGGGCCACTATAACTAACTATTGTGCCAATTGGACTGGTCCCCCCTACCACACGGAACCCCAGTAATCTACAGACGGAATCGCACGAGCTGGCTAAAAACAGACCTCCCCCATCTTCTACCAGCTTGCTACCTATGGCTCGGCTAGCTATCCAACTCTCACTGGACCCTTTGATCACTCGGCTAAGCATGCCTCTCCTTAATGTCAATATGCCTTGTCCATTGCTGTTCTGGTTAGTGTTTATTGGCTTATTTCACTGTAGAGCCTCTAGCCCTGCTCATTATACCTTATCCAACCTCCCAGTTCCTCCACCCACACATGCTATGACATCTTCTGGTTTCAATGATGTTTCTAGAGACAATATCTCTCTCATCACTAAATGCCTAGGTTTACCTCCACTGTACTCACATCCTACTATACCTTCGTCTGTACATTATACCATGAAGCTATTTTATCGCCCCCAGAAACCTGCTCCTTTTTCTCTCTATTCCGGACGTCACAGACGACCAATTCTTATAGATTTTAGCCGTACCCTTATCCTCATACTTCTCTGTTCCTCTGGTGATGTAGAGGTGAATCCAGGCCCTGCAGTGCCTAGCTCCACTCCAACTCCCCAGGCGCTCTCTTTTGATGACTTCTGTAACCGTAATAGCCTTGGTTTCATGCATGTTAACATTAGAAGCCTCCTCCCTAAGTTTGTTTTATTCACTGCTTTAGCACACTCTGCCAACCTGGATGTCCTAGCCGTGTCTGAATCCTGGCTTAGGAAGTCCACCAAAAACTCTGAAATCCTTATCCCTAACTACAACGTTTCAGACAAGATAGAACGGCCAAAAGGGGGCGGTGTTGCAATCTACTGCAGAGATGGCCTGCAGAGTTCTGTCCTACTATCCAGGTCTGTACCCAAACAATTTGAACTTCTACTTTTAAAAATCCATCTCTCTAAAAACAAGTCTCTCACCGTTGCCGCCTGCTATAGACCACCCTCGGCCCCCAGCTGTGCTCTGGACACCATATGTGAACTGATTGCCCCCCATCTATCTTCAGAGCTCGTGCTACTAGGTGACCTAAACTGGGACATGCTTAACACCCCAGTCATCCTACAATCCAAGCTTGACGCCCTCAATCTCACACAAATTATTAATAAACCCACCAGGTACCACCCCAAAGCCGTAAACACTGGCACCCTCATAGATATCATCCGAACCAATTTGCCCTCTAAATACACCTCTGCTGTTTTCAACCAAGATCTCAGCGATCACTGCCTCATTGCCTGCAGCCGTAATGGGTCTGCGGTCAAATGACCTCCACTCATCACTGTCAAACGCTCCCTGAAACATTTCAGCGAGCAAGCCTTTCTAATCGACCTGGCCCTGGTATCCTGGAATGATATTGACCTCATCCCGTCAGTAGAGGATGCCTGGTTATTTTTTTTAAATGCGTTCCTCACCATCTTAAACAAGCATGCCCCATTCAAGAAATTTAGAACCAGGAACAGATATAGCCCTTGGTTCTCCCCAGACCTGACTGCCCTTAACCAACACAAAAACATCCTATGGCGTTCCGCATTAGCATCAAACAGCCCCCGTGATATGCAACTTTTCAGGGAAGTTAGAAACCAATATACACAGGCAGTTAGAAAAGCTAAGGCTAGCTTTTTCAAGCAGAAATTTGCTTCCTGCAACACAAATTCAAAAAAGTCCATGGAGAATAAGAACACCTCCTCCCAACTGCACTGAGGATAGGAAACTCTGTCACCACCGATAAACCCACTATAATTGAGAATTTCAATAAGCATTTTTCTACAGCAGGCCATGCTTTCCACCTAGCTACCCCTACTGCAGTCAACAGCACTGCACCCCCCACAGCTACTTGCCCAAGCCTTCCCCATTTCTCCTTCTCCCAAATCCATTCAGCTGATGTTCTGAAAGAGCTGCAAAATCTGGACCCCTACAAATCAGCCGGGCTAGACAATCTGGACCCTTTCTTTCTAAAATTATCTGCCGAAAATATTGCAACCCCTATTAAAAGCCTGTTCAACCTCTCGTGTCATCTGAGATTCCCATAGATTGGAAAGCAGCTGCTGTCATCCCCCTCTTCAAAGGAGGGGACACTCTTGACCCAAATTGCTATAGACCTATATCCATCCTACCCTGCCTTTCTAAGGTCTTCGAAAGCCAAGTCAACAAACAGATTACCGACTATTTCAAATCCCACCGCACCTTCTCCGTTATGCAATCTGGTTGCAGAGCTGGTCATGGGTGCACCTCAGCCACGCGCAAGGTCCAAAACAATATCGGAACCGCCATCGATAAGAAACAATACTGTGCTGCCGTTTTCATTGACCTGGCCAAAGCTTTCGACTCTGTCAATCACCACATCCTCATCGGCAGACTCAATAGCCTTGGTTTCTCTAATGATTGCATCACCTGGTTCACCAACTACTTCTCTGACAGAGTTCAGTGTGTCAAATCGGAGGGCCTGTTGTCCGGACCTCTGGCAGTCTCTATGGGGGTGCCACAGGGTTCAATTCTTGGGCCAACTCTTTTCCCTGTACACATCAATGATGTCGCTCTTGCTGCTGGTGAGTCTCTGATCCATCTCTACACAGACGACACCATTCTGTATACTTCTGGCCCTTCTTTGGACACTGTTAACTACCCTCCAGACGAGCTTCAATGCCATACAACTCTCCTTCCGTGGCCTCCAACTGCTCCTAAATACAAGTAAAATTAAATGCATGCTCTTCAACCGATCGCTGCCTGCACCTGCCCGCATCACTACTCTGGACAGTTCTGACTTAGAATATGTGGACAACTACAAATACCTAGGTGTCTGGTTAGACTGTAAACTCTCCTTCCAGACTCACATCAAACATCTCCAATCCAAAGTTAAATCAAGAATTGGCTTCCTATTTCGCAACAAAGCATCCTTCACTCATGCTGCCAAACATACCCTCGTAAAACTGACCATCCTACCGATCCTCGACTTTGGCGATGTCATTTACAAAATAGCCTCCAATACCCTACTCAACAAACTGGATGCAGTCTATCACAGTGCCATCCGTTTTGTCACCAAAGCCCCATATACTACCCACCACTGCGACCTGTACGCTCTCGTTTGCTGGCCTTCACTTCATAATCGTCGCCAAACCCACTGGCTCCAGGTCATCTACAAGACCCTGCTAGGTAAAGCCCCCCTTATCTCCGCTCAATGGTCACCATAGCAGCACCCACCTGTAGCACGTGCTCCAGCAGGTATATCTCTCTGGTCACCCCCAAAGCCAATTCCTCCTTCGGCAGCCTCTCCTTCCAGTTCTCTGCTGCCAATGACTGGAACGAACTACAAAAATCTCTGAAACTGGAAACACTTATCTCCCTCACTAGCTTTAAGCACCAGCTGTCAGAGCAGCTCACAGATCACTGCACCTGTACATAGCCCATCTATAATTTAGCCCAAACAACTACCTCTTCCCCTACTGTATTTATTTTATTTTGCTCCTTTGCACCCCATTATCTCTATTTCTACTTTGCACTTTCTTCTACTACAAATCTACCATTCCAGTGTTTTACTTGCTATATTGTATACACTTTGCCACCATGGACTTTTTTGCCTTTACCTCCCTTATCTCACCTCATTTGCTCACATTGTACATACTTATTTTTCTACTGTATTATTGACTGTATATTTGTTTTACTCCATGTGTAACTCTGTGTTGTTGTATGAGTCGAACTGCTTTGCTTTATCTTGGCCAGGTCGCAATTGTAAATGAGAACTTGCCTACCTGGTTAAATAAAGGTGAAAAAAATTAAATTACATTTAAAAAAATGTGTCGTCACACCACTACTACTGGGACTCGCTCAGGAAACTGTGTCGTCACACCACTACTACTGGGACTCGCTCAGGAAACTGTGTCGTCACACCACTACTACTGGGACTCGCTCAGGAAACTGTGTCGTCACACCACTACTACTGGGACTCGCTCAGGAAACTGTGTCGTCACACCACTACTACTGGGACTCGCTCAGGAAACTGTGTCGTCACACCACTACTACTGGGACTCGCTCAGGAAACTGTGTCGTCACACCACTACTACTGGGACTCGCTCAGGAAACTGTGTCGTCACACCACTACTACTGGGACTCGCTCAGGAAACTGTGTCGTCACACCACTACTACTGGGACTCGCTCAGGAAACTGTGTCGTCACACCACTACTACTGGGACTCGCTCAGGAAACTGTGTCGTCACACCACTACTACTGGGACTCGCTCAGGAAACTGTGTCGTCACACCACTACTACTGGGACTCACTCAGATACTAAGATACTAGCTGAACTAGGATTGGTTTTGATACTGTCAACATAGCCTAGTCGAAGATACTAGCTGAACTAGGCTAATGATAGTATAGCTAACATGATGACCTTAGCTGAACTAGGCTAGTGATAGATCATCATGTTAGCTATACAATCATTAGCATGGTTCATCAAAGATCATCGTGTTAGCTATACTTAGCTGAACTGGGCTAATGATAGATCATGTTAGCTATACTTAGCTGAACTGGGCTAATGATCGTATAGCCAACATGATGTAATGTTATTAGGCTACCACGTGAACAACACGTCCATTGAGGTGAAATCGCAGTCAGAGCTATGAGAGAAGAAGGTTCGAAAACTTATGTCTCTCCATTCATCCCTTTATCACAGAGAAGCAAAAGACTTGAATGTGAGTCTCAATAACAGACTAGCTGTTGTTTCCATGGTGATAAATAAGACTAATGTTTAGGTTACACTCAGCTGGCAGTAGTGTGTTGTGTTCCTTTACAAACAAACCAGGATTTGAAAGACAATACCAGGTTCACTCACTGACAGTGATTTTCAGCACAGAAGACTCAGCTTCAGGAAAAAGTAGACAGATGTTTTTCTCTGTTTTTGTACCCATTCCAGTGCAGGCATGTTGGGTGGCATCCTGGTGTGCAGAAAACATGGGCTCGTTTCCCAAATGGCAACCTACTCACTATTAAGTGCACTACTTTTGACCAGAGCAGTGAGCTCTGGTCAAAAGTACCATCTACTGCATCTTGCCTATGCCGTTCAGCCATCACTCATTTACATATTTTTATGTACATATTCGTATTCATTCCTTTACACTTGTGTGTACAAGGTAGTTGTTGTGAAATTGTTAGGTTATATTACTTGTTAGATATTACTGCATGATCGGAACTAGAAGCACAAGCATTTCGCTACACTTGCATTAACACCTGCTAACCATGTGTATGTGACAAATAAATTCGATGGTACAATTTGGGCCACAATATGTAGACTCTACTACCAAGCCAACAGCAGAGAAACCATCTGGTTATATTTACCCATGGCTTAGAGCAGGGCAGGCAAACTAGCCAACAGAGGAAGGTAGTGGAGTCTGGTTTTCCTGTCCACTCTCCTTTTGGCTTCCTCTTTTCCTTTGATGCAGATGACATCTCTCTGTCTGGCTGTTTACTCAAGAGTGAGAGTGGGTGACGCACTACGCCGGCTCACACCAAATTCTCTGTGAGTTACGTTATTTCCAGGAAACTAAAATCCTCCCACTTCCACTAGAGATCTGGGATAGGCTATTTGAGGGTGTAGGGCTCCGCTGTGTATAGCAGTGTGTATAGGTAGGTTGTGCAGCAGACCAGACATACTCCCTGTTGTGACATCCAGTCTCGGAGGAACGGTGGTGGTGAGACCCTGGGGAATGCCCTATTTGGTAGAGATATTAGACCGTTTTTATACTAGCTAACTGCATGTGGCTACCGGCTAGCACCATTACATTGGCTTTCAGAGCAGCAGGTTAGACTCCAAGGAACAAAGCTGTAGCTACAGTTTAGGTGAAATTCTTACTGTATGTAGAATTAAGACACAGCCACCCCTATGATGATAAACAACATTTACATTCCCTGAATATTTGGTGGAAAGAAACATTCTAGGCTAAATGCCACACATTAGCTAAGATCAACTGTATTTCGTTTACAGTAGTCGGCTGACCATGTACGTAAGGACAAGGTGAGGCAGAATAAATAGGACGTGGTATCCACAGGCAAAGAGACCGGTAATCACTCAGTCCTAACGTTAATCACCTCTAACTGGTTCCAGGGCTGAGACCGGCTAGTAACGTTAGTAGTAACCGGCTTTTTGCTTGTCATACGAAACCACCACCAGGCAACACAAAATGTCAACACTATCTGATACTGACTGTTTGTTTCCATACAGTAAAACATGTGTAACTAGTAAGCCAGAAAAGGAAACCATTAGCTCGTCAATATCACAGTGTCGCTAAATCAAATACATAATTATTAGCTAGCAAGACTAGCATGGCACCAAACGGCAAGTTCAACAACCTATTTTCAGCTGTCACTGGTTTGGTGAGCCGCTGGCTGCTCGTCGTTCAAAGCTCGCTAAAGTCGAAAACACAGGTTAACCAGCTAGCTAGCTTTTGGTAAAGTAACCAACATAAATATGTAAATCAATGTCCTTACCTGGGCATGTCCAATCCGTGTATCTGTCTCCAGATTCAGTTACAGTCGCCACATCTTCTGACCTGGACTGTCTTCATCGAAATGTCTGTCTGTTTAGAAAACGCCAACGCGACTCTCGGAAGTAACGTAGCTTCCGAGGCGGTGGCACGTGATGAAATCATACGTACGTCAAATGTGACGCTCCAGGGTTGGACCTCTGATTTGCCTCGTCATGACCACAAGGTGGCGCTATTATGCTAAGAAATTAGTAATGCAGTGCAGTCAGATGATGTGTAGGCAGTAGCCTCCATAGAGCCGCATAAGGCCTATCAAATCCTCATTCACAGGCAGCCTAGAAATGATTTTAATAGGCTAATAGTTGTAGCAATACTGCACTTCCCATAGTAGCCTGTTGCGAGTATTTCGTATTTGAGTGGATATAGCCAAAATGTTGTTGTATTCAGTGGGCCAGTATTTCTTCTATGTTCAGCTTATAGGCTATGCCCTTACAAAAAAAGGTTTGCAGTTTTGAAACTGCAGTAAACATGTATTTGACTCTGGTATTTTGAACGCAGTAATTGCAGAATAACTGCAGTGAGTTATACTGCACTGTAACTAACTGCAGTTGCACTGGAAAAATTACTGCAGTAGAAGAACTGTGTTATTATGTACACAGTATTTGCAGCATACTGCAATTATACTCACTCTAACGGCAGTTATACTGCAGACTGACTGCAATCTTTTTCGCAAGGGTGTGCACCAATATCAAATTAATTACAAGGCATTTCTATGAAGTCAACCTCAATAACACATAGCTTATCTGTTCTGTGGGTCAGACTTCATGGTTTGGAGAATGGTGGGACATGACTGTCACTGGAATTACATCTGCAGTGTTCTTTCTCAAACATTCCAAATCCTGTTTGGCTGATTTTGTCACTCAGGGGAAACTGAACGCACCAGAAGAGCAGCGAGTCACACAGGTGTAGCCTATGGGTATAGATGACAGCCCTCCCTGAGAGGGAGACACTGCCCTGTATGGGAGGAGTGGCACGTGTTTTGGTTTCACTCAGCCAGTGCAACAGACCTTCGGGTAGGTAGGTTCGGGATCCTAGCCTATTGAAATCAGCTTTATTCTCGCTGTTGGAACTATAGTCAAATCCCGAGGCGCCAACAGCTGTTATTAGGATTATTGGTGATTCCATGGTGCACCACCGGTGTAGATAGCACTGCCAGGCAGCGCGTAAAGGCTCCAGGATGACACCATTCGACGGACATCAAGCGGAGGAACGGGACTCGCAGAGCCAGGAGGACTCAGAGTGTCCCGTGTGTTATGATAGTCTCTCTGGCACGGAGAGGACGCTGAGCTGCGGACACGTTTTCTGCCACGACTGTCTGGTCAAAACCTTAGTCAGTATCAACAGGGACGGCGTCATCAGAGACACCATCATCTGTCCCGTCTGCCGACACCTGACTTTCATCAAGAAGCAACAGGAGGTTGGGGTTCCTCTCTCCCCGGGGAAAGAGGCCGAGGAAGGAGGCAGGCAGACCTTGAAGGTCCCTGTCCCTCCACCAGCACCTGGTAACCCACAGCATCACCATGAAACACGACGCGCGTCAGGGCATAGTAGCTCACCGTCTGATTCAAGTGGACTGAGCTGGATTGGGAGACGCTTTAGGTGGATTTCAGAGAGATGCAGGAGTCGACGGATACTATCACTGATCAGTCCCGACCACAGAAACTCTCAGATTTTCATCATCAGTGCCCAGGGCCGACCCATGGCTGATGAAGATGCGGTTAGCCTGGACACTATGTCTGTTGTTCCCCAACCCAACCGCAGAAGACGGCGAATCAGGATTTGCACAACGGCACGTTGCTTGGTCGTTCTGCTTGTGATATTCACACTGATGGCAATGGTAGCTGCCACACTTCCTTGGATTATATTGGCATAGCCCACAAAGCCAGAGCCATATGGCTCTAGCATATGCATGGTGCGTCATTACGCACTACTTGATAGATGACCCATTTCTTGTTATTGTATGGTCTAATTTTCTCTTCTTCACTCATGCTCTCATGAAGACAATTTATTTCACTTAATTCATTGAAACATGTCACTTTGTCCATTCTGTCAATATGTATTGTAGTGCCATATAGTTTGAACTTGCACACTGTGTTCCTTGTATGCCTGTTTGTCCTCAATGACCTGGACAGGATCTAATTAAGTCACCGAATGAAACAGCGCTGGTTCAGTCACTCTGGTTTCTGCAATAAAGTGATAGTTTATGGAATGACTTAGAGGAAAAGGCATTTTCTTAATTCCTACATTTATACACTTTATGATGGTGATTTGCTTAATAATGGTCGAAATATTGGTCCTAAGATCAAAAGAAAAGGAGGCCCCTGTGAACATGCCTCCATATTCACCCATTACCATAGGTCTATAACTACCCCTGCTCACCATATAACTGCCCCATATGTTGTTGGCAACAAGTCCTCAATATAGAACGGTGAGGGTTGCAATCCCAGCACCTCTCATGGAGACCATTGTTGTGCGTTTCTGGTTGTAAGTTGTTTTACCTGTTTAATGAGAACTTCAGTGACATTTACAAGTACAGGCTACAGTTACTTTATTAGATGGACTAGATAACCAACACATCATGTGCCAAAGTCTCTTTATGTCCTACCGGCACGTGGTGTATTCTGACAATGTGAACAGAGAAAGGGAGACAGAAACAGACACAGAGACACATGAGAGGCACCGAGACAGAACGAGACACCGAGACACAGAGAGAAAGTGCGCTCTCAAATGCCTTCAGTATGCTCAGCAAATAATTCATGTGAGTCCCTGGCAGGTTGAAGGAGCAAGACCGACTTGCAGGTAAAGATGAGCATGGGTCGGGGATTGATTGCTGTAAAGAGAGACATGGGGCATGGGAACACTGAGGTGTTGTCTTACCACTGACACTACTTAGAGGCCCTGCTATACCAACACCAGGGAGAGTTAGCTCTGCTTTCTCTATTGTGAAGGGAACAATGTGTACAGTTTATAATGGACAAGGAATGTACAGTATTGGAGGATCTGATAGTTGTGTAGGCTACATGGTGAACATAAAAGGTGTTGCATAGTCATATATATATATATATATATATATATATATATATATATATATATATATATATATATATATATATGTGTTCTGTTCCTAGAGTTATAGTGTGTATATTGGGTCACTAAGTGAATGTATGCGAGTACATGAGTTGTAGTTATTACTAGTTTACTATCACTGTATGAGAGCAACTTACTGTGAAGTGTTACATAGCAACTTACAGTAAAGTGTTGCAGAGAAAATTAATGGAAAATGTTACAGAGCAACTTAATGGAACATGTTACAGAGCAACTTACAGTAAAGTGTTACAGAGCAACTTACTGTAAAGTGTTACAGAGCAACTTACTGTAAAGTGTTACAGAGCAACTTACAGTAAAGTGTTACAGAGCAACTTACTGTAAAGTGTTACAGAGCAACTTACAGTAAAGTGTTACAGAGCAACTTACTGTAAAGTGTTACAGAGCAACTTACAGTAAAGTGTTGCAGAGAAAATTAATGGAAAATGTTACAGAGCAACTTAATGGAACATGTTACAGAGCAACTTACAGTAAAGTGTTACAGAGCAACTTACTGTAAAGTGTTACAGAGCAACTTACAGTAAAGTGTTACAGAGCAACTTACTGTAAAGTGTTACAGAGCAACTTACAGTAAAGTGTTACAGAGAAACTTACTGTAAAGTGTTACAGAGCAACTTACTGTAAAGTGTTACAGAGCAACTTACAGTAAAGTGTTACAGAGAAACTTACAGTGAAGTGATAACTAGTTTATTATGTAAGGAGAAAGCTTTCTGGAATGTGCTTTATCAACGTCTCCATCCTCCATGTGTACTCTCTTTCCTCTGCTTGTCTAGTTGTTCCTGTTTTACTGGTTGGTTAGCAACCAACCAACCGCCTCAGCTGTTCTGGTTCCTCCCTCCCTTCTTTCTTCCCAGTGAGAGGGAGGAGGGAGAGGGGGAGGGAGGGAGGGGTGAGAGAGGGAGGTGGTGGGGGAGGGTGTGTGGAGAAGTGTAATAATGAATTTCAGTTAATGACTCAGCATTATTTAGTAATTAAACCTACTCTTGCTGTGAGACTGGATGGGTGACATTCTATTACAGAGACTTAATTAATGTTCTTGTGTAAGAAATTAAATGATGTGGCATATCAAAATCAACTCTCAAAGTTGTACCATAAATCCACAATGAATTAATGAGCATAAAACTATAAAACATATTTTCAAAAGTTTTGAACAAGGAAAACAAGTTGTATTAAATATACGTTGTTGGTTCCTAGAATGATAACATCAGATAGGGATCTGCCGATTACCTTTGAATCACTACTCAAGGTCATTACCGAAGAACGATTTGGGGATTAAATACTGTAATAAACAATGCCTCTGCCTGGCACTTTTTATGTGGAGTCAAACGTTCCAGTGACGTATAAACTTTAGGAACAGCATGACACCGATACCACTGGTTATACTGGTGGAAAGTCTCTCTCTGATACCACTGGTTATACTGGTGGAAAGTCTCTCTCAGATACCACTGGTTATACTGGTGGAAAGTCTCTCTCTGATACCACTGGTTATACTGGTGGAAAGTCTCTCTCAGATACCACTGGTTATACTGGTGGAAAGTCTCTCTCAGATACCACTGGTTATACTGGTGGAAAGTCTCTCTCTGATACCACTGGTTATACTGGTGGAAAGTCTCTCTCAGATACCACTGGTTATACTGGTGGAAAGTCTCTCTCAGATACCACTGGTTATACTGGTGGAAAGTCTCTCTCTGATACCACTGGTTATACTGGTGGAAAGTCTCTCTCTGATACCACTGGTTATACTGGTGGAAAGTCTCTCTCTGATACCACTGGTTATATTGGTGGAAAGTCTCTCTCAGATACCACTGGTTATACTGGTGGAAAGTCTCTCTCTGATACCACTGGTTATACTGGTGGAAAGTCTCTCTCTGATACCACTGGTTATACTGGTGGAAAGTCTCTCTCTGATACCACTGGTTATACTGGTGGAAAGTCTCTCTCAGATACCACTGGTTATACTGGTGTGGAAAGTCTCTCTCAGATACCACTGGTTATACTGGTGGAAAGTCTCTCTCAGATACCACTGGTTATACTGGTGGAAAGTCTCTCTCAGATACCACTGGTTATACTGGTGGAAAGTCTCTCTCTGATACCACTGGTTATACTGGTGGAAAGTCTCTCTCAGATACCACTGGTTATACTGGTGGAAAGTCTCTCTCTGATACCACTGGTTATACTGGTGGAAAGTCTCTCTCTGATACCACTGGTTATACTGGTGGAAAGTCTCTCTCAGATACCACTGGTTATACTGGTGGAAAGTCTCTCTCAGATACCACTGGTTATACTGGTGGAAAGTCTCTCTCTGATACCACTGGTTATACTGGTGGAAAGTCTCTCTCAGATACCACTGGTTATACTGGTGGAAAGTCTCTCTCAGATACCACTGGTTATACTGGTGGAAAGTCTCTCTCTGATACCACTGGTTATACTGGTGGAAAGTCTCTCTCTGATACCACTGGTTATACTGGTGGAAAGTCTCTCTCTGATACCACTGGTTATATTGGTGGAAAGTCTCTCTCAGATACCACTGGTTATACTGGTGGAAAGTCTCTCTCTGATACCACTGGTTATACTGGTGGAAAGTCTCTCTCTGATACCACTGGTTATACTGGTGGAAAGTCTCTCTCTGATACCACTGGTTATACTGGTGGAAAGTCTCTCTCAGATACCACTGGTTATACTGGTGTGGAAAGTCTCTCTCAGATACCACTGGTTATACTGGTGGAAAGTCTCTCTCAGATACCACTGGTTATACTGGTGGAAAGTCTCTCTCTGATACCACTGGTTATACTGGTGGAAAGTCTCTCTCTGATACCACTGGTTATACTGGTGGAAAGTCTCTCTCAGATACCACTGGTTATATTGGTGGAAAGTCTCTCTCAGATACCACTGGTTATACTGGTGGAAAGTCTCTCTCAGATACCACTGGTTATACTGGTGGAAAGTCTCTCTCTGATACCACTGGTTATACTGGTGGAAAGTCTCTCTCTGATACCACTGGTTATACTGGTGGAAAGTCTCTCTCTGATACCACTGGTTATACTGGTGGAAAGTCTCTCTCTGATACCACTGGTTATACTGGTGGAAAGTCTCTCTCTGATACCACTGGTTATACTGGTGGAAAGTCTCTCTCAGATACCACTGGTTATACTGGTGGAAAGTCTCTCTCTGATACCACTGGTTATACTGGTGGAAAGTCTCTCTCAGATACCACTGGTTATACTGGTGGAAAGTCTCTCTCTGATACCACTGGTTATACTGGTGGAAAGTCTCTCTCTGATACCACTGGTTATACTGGTGGAAAGTCTCTCTCTGATACCACTGGTTATACTGGTGGAAAGTCTCTCTCTGATACCACTGGTTATACTGGTGGAAAGTCTCTCTCTGATACCACTGGTTATACTGGTGGAAAGTCTCTCTCAGATACCACTGGTTATACTGGTGGAAAGTCTCTCTCTGATACCACTGGTTATACTGGTGGAAAGTCTCTCTCTGATACCACTGGTTATACTGTTGGAAAGTCTCTCTCTGATACCACTGGTTATACTGGTGGAAAGTTTCTCTCAGTATTTACTCAGGCACCCCCTCTTGAGAAACTGGTTACCTGTAATCTCATTCACCAGCCGGTTCTTTATCTGGAGCCTGGGGACCAGGTTACCTGTAATCTCATTAAACCTTTATTTAACTAGGCAAGTCAGTTAAGAACAAATTCTTATTTACAATGACGGCCTACCATAGGCCAAACCCGGACAACGCTGGGCCAATTGTGCACCACCCTATGGGACTCCCAATCACGGCCGGATGTGATACAGCCTGGAAAAGATCAGGGTCCTTTTCTAAATAGTCTCTCAGGGTGCTGATCTAGGATCAGTTTTGCTTTATACCATAACTAGTAAGATTGCATGGACAAGGAGGATATGATCCTAGATCAGCACTACTACTCTAAATACGGTTGCTGGAAAATAGTCGTAAGGAAGAAAAGGTGTACTGACACATAGAAACCACATGATGGTTGTGTAATCTGATACATAGAAACCACATGATGGTAGTGTACTGACACATAGAAACCACATGATGGTAGTGTAATCTGATACATAGAAACCATATGATGGTAGTGTAATCTGACACATAGAAACCACATGATGGTAGTGTACTGACACAGAAACCACATGATGGTAGTGTAATCTGATACATAGAAACCACATGATGGTAGTGTAATCTGAAACATAGAAACCACATGATGGTAGTGTAATCTGACACATAGAAACCACATGATGGTAGTGTACTGACACATAGAAACCACATGATGGTAGTGTAATCTGACACATAGAAACCACATGATGGTAGTGTACTGACACATAGAAACCACATGATGGTAGTGTAATCTGACACATAGAAAGCACATGATGGTAGTGTAATCTGACACATAGAAACCACATGATGGTAGTGTAATCTGACACATAGAAACCACATGATGGTAGTGTAATCTGACACATAGAAACCACATGATGGTAGTGTATTCTGACACATAGAAACCACATGATGGTGGTGTAATCTGACAAATAGAAACCACATGATGGTGGTGTAATCTGATACATAGACACCACATGATGGTAGTGTAATCTGACACATAGAAACCACATGATGGTAGTGTAATCTGACACATAGAAACCACATGATGGTAGTGTAATCTGATACATAGAAACCACATGATGGTAGTGTACTGACACATAGAAACCACATGATGGTAGTGTAATCTGATACATAGAAACCACATGATGGTAGTGTAATCTGACACATAGAAACCACATGATGGTAGTGTAATCTGATACATAGAAACCACGTGATGGTAGTGTAATCTGACACATAGAAACCAGATGATGGTAGTGTACTGACACATAGAAACCACATGATGGTAGTGTAATCTGACACATAGAAATCACGTGATGGTAGTGTACTGACACATAGAAACCACATGATGGTAGTGTAATCTGATACATAGAAACCACATGATGGTAGTGTAATCTGATACATAGAAACCACATGATGGTAGTGTAATCTGACACATAGAAACCACATGATGGTAGTGTAATCTGACACATAGAAACCACATGATGGTAGTGTAATCTGACACATAGAAACCACATGATGGTAGTGTAATCTGACACATAGAAACCACATGATGGTAGTGTAATCTGACACATAGAAACCACATGATGGTAGTGTAATCTGACACATAGAAACCACATGATGGTAGTGTAATCTGATACATAGAAACCACATGATGGTAGTGTAATCTGATACATAGAAACCACATGATGGTAGTGTAATCTGATACATAGAAACCACATGATGGTAGTGTAATCTGACACATAGAAACCACATGATGGTAGTGTAATCTGATACATAGAAACCACATGATGGTAGTGTAATCTGACACATAGAAACCACATGATGGTAGTGTAATCTGACACATAGAAACCACATGATGGTAGTGTAATCTGATACATAGAAACCACATGATGGTAGTGTAATCTGATACATAGAAACCACATGATGGTAGTGTACTGACACATAGAAACCACATGATGGTAGTGTAATCTGACACATAGAAACCACATGATGGTAGTGTAATCTGACACATAGAAACCACATGATGGTAGTGTAATCTGACACATAGGAACCACATGATGGTAGTGTAATCTGATACATAGAAACCACATGATGGTAGTGTAATCTGATACATAGAAACCACATGATGGTAGTGTAATCTGATACATAGAAACCACATGATAGTAGTGTAATCTGATACATAGAAACCACATGATGGTAGTGTACCGACACATAGAAACCACATGATGGTAGTGTAATCTGATACATAGAAACCACATGATGGTAGTGTAATCTGAAACATAGAAACCACATGATGGTAGTGTAATCTGACACATAGAAACCACATTATGGTAGTGTACTGACACATAGAAACCACATGATGGTAGTGTAATCTGACACATAGAAACCACATGATGGTAGTGTACTGACACATGGAAACCACATGATGGTAGTGTAATCTGAAACATAGAAACCACATGATGGTAGTGTAATCTGATACATAGGAACCACATGATGGTAGTGTATTGACACATAGAAACCACATGATGGTAGTGTAATCTGACACATAGGAACCACATGATGGTAGTGTACTGACACATGGAAACCACATGATGGTAGTGTAATCTGAAACATAGAAACCACATGATGGTAGTGTACTGACACATAGAAACCACATGATGGTAGTGTAATCTGGATAACATCCTGGTTCAGTTCTACTTCTACATTTAAATGTAACCTTTATTTAACTTTTATTTAACCTTTATTTAACTAGGCAAGTCAGTTAAGAACAAATTCTTATTTACAATGACGGCCTACCATAGGCCAAACCCGGACGACGCTGGGCCAATTGTGCACCGCGCTATGGGACTCCCAATTACAGTTGGTTGTGATACAGCCTGCATTCAAACCAGGGTGTCTGTAGTGATGCTTCAAGCACTGAGATGGAGTGCCTTAGACCACTGTGCCACTCGGGAACCACTCTGAGTTTCTTGTCATGCATGGCAACAAGAATGTTACATTACAATAGTCCACGTTTGACACAAACAGCCATGTCAATAGGACACTTGTTGTCAGGCTTTTACTGTTACATGTTGGCCATTGATTTTTGCCCCCCTTGATGTAGGCTAAACATTGGAAAAGTTGGCCCTGTGACATTTATCATAACCTACCGACCCATGTCCTATCTACAACATAACTGTAAGCATGTCATTTATTGATAATTCAATTGGAAACATTATTAATTCCCTTGGTCATCCGTAATAACTAATGCTGAGTGAGATGAGTTGGAACAGTTCACGATTTACTACACTACCCACAGTGCTTTGCCGCGCAGCGTGTCATGACACTGTCACTCTCTGCTGCCCATAGCGGCGAATTGATCCAGCATCTCTGCACTGGGTGTATAGGGCGAATGGATACGGGAAAATGCAGTGAAAATATGTAATTCAGCGCATTTTCAATGTTTTAACAATTGCGATGAGGGAGAGAAAGTATGAGAGGGCGGATTTTCTCTTGTGCCGCTGCGGAGTACGGGCCGTTATTTTGAGAGAAATGCGGAGTCTTTTTCTCCATAGGTGTTAACGCAGAAAATACAAGATGAAGAAGCAATTCAATCGAATGCGACAGCTCGCCAACCAAACGGTGGGCAGGTAAGCAAAACGGGAAACCGGTTTACAGCCTCCTTTTCCATACCTTGTTATGCATGTGACAGTGAGTGAGAGTTTGCAGGAAACGTAGCGTAGCCTGCAAATCTGCTTGAGCAGCGCTTGGTCCCATTCCAATGGGAAGGGAATAGGTAACGGGACCAAGCAGATAATATTCATAATCATATAGGGATTATTGTCATACAGAATCACCGCAACGAATTGATATAGCCAACAGGGATAATGCATAGGATGCATTTATTTCACATTGCTGGAGGTCTCCTTTTGCGTAATGGCCATTTGGAATACCGCAGAGCGTGTAGGCGCATTGCCCTTCTCCCAGCCCACTGGATATAATAATATTTATATCTTCAGTTCAGCAGCATCACAATATATGGGGTCATTATTGGGCAGAGGAGGAAGTGGGGGGGGGACATGTAAATTGGGGCTAAACGCTGTCATTTCATATCAGGGGTAAAATGATGCCTGTCACCCACCTTCTGAAGGCTAGATACTGCTGATGCGGACAGATGTCTCTGCGACACGAGGGGGAATGGGAAAATTCGCAATGCTTTCAATACGCAGTTATCTGAGCTGTGGTTCCTGTCAGAAATGAGAAACATTGCAGGTGCAGCATCATGATCGTCTCCTATGCCCGGGAAAGGTCGTTTAGCACTGCATCAGGTACCTTCAATCCTATGGATGTAGCCTGTGTCATATTCCTCCACAATCCACATAGTTTACCTAGCAACTACACTTTGCCCCACTCAATTAGCGAAGGAGTTCTGGATCTGGTGTCACAGGAATGTGTTTATTATCACCTATGGAAAGCTTTTTAATTTGGGAATTATTTTTATTTGTTATTTAACGCCAGCATGGTGTGTGCAACGCCAGGGTTCTGGGTTCGATTCCCACAGGGGGCCAATACAAAAAGAACAAAACATTTTTAAAAATGCATGAAATGAAATGTATTCACTACTGTAAGTCGCTCTGGATAAGAGCCTCTGCTAAATTACTAAAAATGTAACATTTAAAAATGATATTGATATGCCTGAACAACAGATGTCCTTATTACTCCCATGCTGGGATACCTGTAAAAAACAAATCAAATATCAGGTACATCATGTTGTTTATCCACCTGTAATATCAGGTACATAATGTTGTTTATCCACCTGTAATATCAGGTACATAATGTTGTTTATCCACCTGTAATATCAGGTACATAATGTTGTTTATCCACCTGTAATATCAGGTACATCATGTTGTTTATCCACCTGTAATATCAGGTACATAATGTTGTTTATCCACCTGTAATATCAGGTACATAATGTTGTTTATCCACCTGTAATATCAGGTACATAATGTTGTTTATCCACCTGTAATATCAGGTACATCATGTTGTTTATCCACCTGTAATATCAGGTACATAATGTTGTTTATCCACCTGTAATATCAGGTACATAATGTTGTTTATCCACCTGTAATATCAGGTACATAATGTTGTTTATCCACCTGTAATATCAGGTACATCATGTTGTTTATCCACCTGTAATATCAGGTACATCATGTTGTTTATCCACCTGTAATATCAGGTACATAATGTTGTTTATCCACCTGTAATATCAGGTACATCATGTTGTTTATCCACCTGTAATATCAGGTACATAATGTTGTTTATCCACCTGTAATATCAGGTACATAATGTTGTTTATCCACCTGTAATATCAGGTACATAATGTTGTTTATCCACCTGTAATATCAGGTACATAATGTTGTTTATCCACCTGTAATATCAGGTACATCATGTTGTTTATCCACCTGTAATATCAGGTACATAATGTTGTTTATCCACCTGTAATATCAGGTACATAATGTTGTTTATCCACCTGTAATATCAGGTACATCATGTTGTTTATCCACCTGTAATATCAGGTACATCATGTTGTTTATCCACCTGTAATATCAGGTACATAATGTTGTTTATCCACCTGTAATATCAGGTACATAATGTTGTTTATCCACCTGTAATATCAGGTACATCATGTTGTTTATCCACCTGTAATATCAGGTACATAATGTTGTTTATCCACCTGTAATATCAGGTACATAATGTTGTTTATCCACCTGTAATATCAGGTACATAATGTTGTTTATCCACCTGTAATATCAGGTACATCATGTTGTTTATCCACCTGTAATATCAGGTACATCATGTTGTTTATCCACCTGTAATATCAGGTACATCATGTTGTTTATCCACCTGTAATATCAGGTACATCATGTTGTTTATCCACCTGTAATATCAGGTACATAATGTTGTTTATCCACCTGTAATATCAGGTACATAATGTTGTTTATCCACCTGTAATATCAGGTACATAATGTTGTTTATCCACCTGTAATATCAGGTACATAATGTTGTTTATCCACCTGTAATATCAGGTACATCATGTTGTTTATCCACCTGTAATATCAGGTACATAATGTTGTTTATCCACCTGTAATATCAGGTACATCATGTTGTTTATCCACCTGTAATATCAGGTACATAATGTTGTTTATCCACCTGTAATATCAGGTACATAATGTTGTTTATCCACCTGTAATGTCAGGTACATCATGTTGTTTATCCACCTGTAATATCAGGTACATCATGTTGTTTATCCACCTGTAATATCAGGTACATAATGTTGTTTATCCACCTGTAATATCAGGTACATAATGTTGTTTATCCACCTGTAATATCAGGTACATAATGTTGTTTATCCACCTGTAATATCAGGTACATCATGTTGTTTATCCACCTGTAATATCAGGTACATAATGTTGTTTATCCACCTGTAATATCAGGTACATAATGTTGTTAATCCACCTGTAATATCAGGTACATAATGTTGTTTATTACATGGCCTACCCACCTGTAATTAAAACAACATTAGCATGATTCTCATGTCCCCCTCCTTATGCTCCTTATGCCCCCCCCCACAGACAGCCTAGTATTACAGGAATATGTTACATTTGACCTTTAACATCTCTGCTATGTGTTTATCACTCCTCCCATCGCCCTATCTCTCTCTTCCCTCTCTCACCTGTCTCCCGCTCTCTCATCTCGCTCTCTCTCTCTATCCTTCTCCCAACTCTCTCTCCTTCTTTCTCTCTCCCCCCTCCCTCCCTCCCTCCCTCCCTCCCTCCCTCCCTCCCTCCCTCCCTCCCTCCCTCCCTCCCTCCCTCCCTCCCTCCCTCCCTCCCTCCCTCCCTCCCTCCCTCCCTCCCTCCCTCCCTCCCTCTATCATTCTCCCACTCTCTCTTTATTTCTCTCTCCCCCGCTCTCAGCCCCCGCTCTCTCTCTCTCTCTCTCTTGCCCTGTTTTCTTCCCCTCCTCCTGGGAGAGCAGAGCAGAGCAGAGCAGCTTGTCTTGCAGAAGGCACCGCATCAATCGGGCCAGAAGGCGCTCTTCGCTGCTCCTCCTCTCCTCCTCATCGCCTCCTCCTCCTCCTCCTCTTCATCCTCCTCCCAGCTCCATGCTGGTCCTTACTGGGGGATTATAACACAGGGTAGTGGTCATCATATCACGTCCTATGCTGTTCAGCACGCCACTAAGGGGGTAGCCTACATTACCTTACAGACGCTGTTGTTATCACCCCCTGCTCGGTGGCCAGCATTAGTGCAGTATCTGAAAAGATGTCAGTCACCTACATACTGCTGGGTCCTAGCTGACCTTGCCTCTTCAGTGTTCATCATTTAGTGTGTGTGTGTGTGCATATGATTGTGTTTTAAATCTCCCTATCTGTGTGTAGGTGTGTGGGTGTGTGTGTGGGTGTGGGTGTGTGCATGCGTGCATATGGTCATGTTTTGAATCTGAACATCTGTGTGTGTGTACTAGTCTAGTATTCTCTTCACAGTGTACTGCTGTTCAGAGGGAGGCTGGGCAGGGAGTGGTGGCAGCAACCCGCTGTGTCTCTCTCTGTTCTGTCCGCTGCACCACAGTCATAATGAGCTACAACATGTTTCCTAAACAGCCCAGTGGTCTGGTCATTAATAATACTACAGGACGAGGACTGAATGTCAAACCCAACACTTGGCCCCTAAGCCCTTTATTGAGTGGCCACTTGCTGTTGTGTTCGATAGTGATCACTCCAGTCTGACAGTGTTTTGGTCAAAATGAGCATTGAGACGTTGTGCATACAATGTCCCAACTGTCACTTATCAATATTCCAAAATTCTAAATCCATTCGCGAGCATAGTCTCCCGCGACCTGTCTTGTAGCATGACTCACTTGCTATGAAGCACGGGTACTGGGGACCTGCAGCAGACACAGACACATACTCCCATTGACAGTGAAAACAAAATTACATCTCTCTAACGTTACTCCTGCACAAAATATGTGCAAGTATATTGGTCACCAGTGATTCCATCAGCTGGTTTTAGCTTGGTGTAGCATGCCTGCTGCTAGCTAGCTTCACTGTTAAACATAGGGATGTAATGTTAGCTAGCTAGCTAAGGATGTTGGGCGCTGCACTGATAAACAGCATGTAGCTTATTACTTATTTAGGATAGTTTGACAGCTTTCTGATGAAGTTTTAGACATGTTCCCAGCAGTCAGTCCGTACTTCAGCATATTTCCAAAGCACCAATCGCTAAGTTGTAACGTTGGGGCAACAGCAGCTGACTCAATACTGTACTGATTCGGGGTAGAACAGGCAGTTGCTGCATCATAAAAAAATGACTACAGTAGCTAGCTAACTAGCTAACTTGCTTATGGAAGGAGCATAAAATTTGGTGTTGCACTAGCTAGCTGGTTGGTTAGCTTCTGTTTGGTTTCGTATGAAGTGACAGGCTCAGGCTTAGCCTGCTAGTTCATAATGGACAGTTTTGGTGTACATGATAAAACTTCAGAAATACACTAAACTCCTTAGCTAGATGTAAAATCACGCGACTAAGACCTCGAAATTAAACTTCAAAATGAATGACAGATTCCTTGATATATCTTGATTTATTGTGACATTTTTTGAGGGCGATGTAGTAGAGACTGTTGTTGCTAGGTAACATGATAAGATTCATCGGAAGAAGTTGCTGCCAAGGGCACTGAGTTGGCATAGAATGCCCAGTCAATAAAGAGGCTTCTGAAGGGCACAGTGGAGCCCTCAATGACTCGACAACTAGCCTTTGAGATTGACTCGATTGACTCGTGAACGCGTATATCGAGTGATCAAGGGCTCGAAGTGCTCAAAGTGTTCGGTTTGAGATTCAGCCAAGGTCTATAGGCCAGGTGACAGAGGGAAGACTCTGGTACTGTCTACAGGACAAGGTCTATAGGTCAGGTGACAGAGGACAGACTCTGGTACTGTCTACAGGACGGGGTCTATAGGCCAGGTGACAGAGGACAGACTCTGGTACTGTCTACAGGACAAGGTCTATAGGCCAGAGGACAGAGGGGAGACTAACTGGCACTCCTGCCTGGGAGTTTAAGGTGTGGGACATGGGTGCGACATACATGAGGGACAGGGGTTTACATACAGGGATGGAACAGGGAGGGACAGGGATGGAATAGGGGTCAGACACGGATGGAACAGGGAGGAACAGGGGTCAGACAGGGAAAGCACAGGGAGGGGACAGGGAAGGGACTGCCAGCGGTGAGGGTAGTGTCCTACCGATTGTTGGATCATCACTCGATCACTTGATCATCTTTGTTAGTGTCCTATTGAGTGGAGGTCTCTGGTAGTAGTGTCCTATTGAGTGGAGAGAGGGGGAGAGCAGAGGTCAAAGTGCTGTCACACTGTCACACGCCCTCTAGTCCTCTATTGACACTCCACGTTTCTCACACTATCGCCTAATGATTTCTGCGTGGGATTAGGAGACACACTCCTAAACTTAATTTAGACTAGGACCAGGTACTATAATAATAATCATATGGGGGGTGCTTATATTTGTCCTGTTGGACCTCCCGAGTGGTGCAGCGGTGTAAGGCACTACATCGCAGTGCTTGAGGTGTCACTACAGACCTGGGTTGGATCCCAGGCGGCGCACAATTGGCCCAGCGTTGTCCGGGTTAGGGGAGGGTTTGGCCGGCTGGGATGTCCTTGTCCCATTGCGCTCTAGCGACTCCTTGTGGCAGGCCTGGCGCATGCACGCTGACTTCGGTCGCCAGTTGTACTGTGTTTCTTCCGACACATTGGTGTGGCTCGCTTCTGGGTTAAGCGGGCAGTGTGTCAAGAAGCAGTGCTGCTTGGCAGGGTCGTGTTTGGAGGACGCATGGCTCTTGACCTTCGCCTCTCCCGAGTCCGTACGGGAGTTGCAGTGATGGGACAAGACTGTAACTACCAATTGGATATTGTGGGTAAAAAGTAAAAATATATGTGTCCTGTTACACACAAGTCTGAAATGGAAATGTGTTTTTTTGCATATTCGAACTCCAGCTGAGACACCCACAGGGATTGGGGTCACGGCTAGGGTCACCATTGTACAGCGCCTCTGGAGCAATTATGGTTAAGTGTCTTGCTCAAGGGCACAGCAACAGATTTTTTACCTTTTCGGCTCAGTTTTTCAAACCAGCATCCTTTTGATTACTGACCCAACTCTCTAACCTCGAGGCTACCTGCCGCGCCAGTACTGCCGATCTATTCACAACACACTCCTTCATTCAGACCAGGGCCAGGTAGTACTGACCATGGCTAGTGTTTATATAAAATAGGTACCTTGTACATTCTGCTTTTGTTCGTTTTACTGATGATCATATGATGTTTCCTATTGTAGGCTAGGCTAATCTAGACTAGGCTAATCTAGACTAGGCAAATCTAGGCTAGGCTAGGCTAATCTAGACTAGACTAATCAAGGCATTAAGTGACACTGACTTATTTCATTTTTGGTTGACATTTTACAAATGTTTTTATTATGAAACTCAGACTGTAGCCATTATAATCTCAGCAAACTGTCTGTGTGTGTGTGTCAATCTGTTCTCTACTGTTAGCTGTGATGTCACTATATGTACAGGCCGTCTGTCTCTCAGTCATATTTAGGTGGAGGTGTTATTATGGAGAGGCTTGTGCCAGGGCGGGGCCTGGTGGAAGGGCGGTGCCTGGTGGCAGGGAGGGGCCTGATGGCAGGGCGGGGCCTGGTGGCAGGGAGGGGCCTGGTGGCAGGGCGGGACCTGGTGGCAGGGAGGGGCCTGATGGCAGGGCGGGACCTGGTGGCAGGGAGGGGCCTGATGGCAGGGCGGGGCCTGATGGATTGGCTCTACTGTGTCTGATTCATTGGGAATGGTGCTATGTCCTTCAGGAGAGAAGGCCTGTTTATCATTCAATCAGTAAATCAATCAATCAAATGTATTTAGATTCACAAAACACTTCTTACGCAAAAACATAAAAAGCTTCTTAAGAAAAAAAAAGAGCGAAGGGTTCGTAGTCGATGTTTCTTACGAACTTCTCAAATGTCTTTTAAAAAACTTTGTAAAATGTTTGTTGCTAGGCAAGCGTTTTAGCTAGCTATCTAGCTAGCAATGGCAATCGTTTTACCATATTTCTTACTGAGATTATTGTTCTAAAACATGTTCTTGGGTTTAAAATAATCAATACTGAAACTTTCAGATGAAGTTTGTGTGTGAATAAACATGTTCAAAAGCTTTCATGAGCTGTTTTCTCTCACTGCCCTGAGTTTAAGACGAGGGTTTAGCTGTCTTGGAATTAACAACATTTCCACTAACTTTATTTTAAAGAATCAAATTTCTTCTTTACTTTTGCTTAAGGAGAAACATAAGAAATAGCGCAAGAAAATGTCCAATAAAGTTTTTTGAGGAATAGCAACTTAACTTCTATAGTTAACGAAAAAAATGACAGTTAAAATGACAGAATACAAAAATGCATTCTGTATTGAAGGTTTTGTGAATCTGGGCTCCTGGAACCCTAAATACCAAGCAGCATCACAGTAACCAGACCTGGAACCCTAAATACCAAGCAGCATCACAGTAACCAGACCTGGAACCCTAAATACCAAGCAGCATCACAGTAACCAGACCTGGAACCCTAAAGACCAAGCAGCATCACAGTAACCAGACCTGGAACCCTAAAGACCAAGCAGAATCACAGTAACCAGACCTGGAACCCTAAAGACCAAGCAGCATCACAGTAACCAGACCTGGAACCCTAACCCTAACCATGACCCTAACCCTAACCCTGACCTTAACCCTAACCCTAACCCTGACCCTGACCTTAACCCTGACCCTAACCCTAACCCTGACCTTAACCCTAACCCTAACCCTAACCCTGACCCTGAC
The DNA here is from genome assembly GCF_965601325.2 of Salmo salar. Classification (NCBI taxonomy): domain Eukaryota; kingdom Metazoa; phylum Chordata; class Actinopteri; order Salmoniformes; family Salmonidae; genus Salmo; species Salmo salar. The sequence goes on along the minus strand of NC_138293.1, from coordinate 95,455,797 downwards.
GTTAACCCTGACACTGACCCTAACCCAACGTTTTGGCCAAACTGAAACAGCCTTCTTTAGGTTCTGCCTTTTCTTTCCTTATTATCAGTCTATAACCCTAACCCTAACCCTAACCCTGACCCTAACCCTGACCCTGACCCTAACCCTAACCCTAACCCTAACCCTGACCCTAACCCTGACACTAACCCTGACACTGACCCTAACCCAACGTTTTGGCTGAGCTGAAACAGCCTTCTTTCAGTTCTGCCTTTTCATTCCTTATTATCAGTCTTTTTTGGCCCTCCTAACAGTGGAGACATTTATAAATGCATGTGACCTACTACACCCTCCATTGACCACTCCTGTAATTATATCCAGCCAGGTCAGTCCTTAGAGGAGATGGGTTTCTCTGTTTGTTTTAGCTGTTGACCTCCTTGACCCCTGACCTCTGAGGGCTGCCTCCAGGGAGTCATTAGAGCTGCCCGTTGGTTAGTCATTTACATACAAATTAATTTCAGAGGTGGACTGTTTAGCCTGGAATCCACACTGAATATGACTGTTTCCCTATTGTTCCACTTCACTGATTCAATGAAACAATATTGAAACAGAGCGATATTCTGTTTGGATTCCAGGCTATAGAATGCTGCTATTTGGAACATCACATGGTCTGGTCCTGATGTGGTTCAGTCAGCAGTTCCTGGTGTTAAGTACAGGAAGTTGTAGGCTACTGTAATTACACACATTTCATTTCAGGAATCATTCTCAGTCATTAGATTTTTTGTAATTATTCTCAGTCATTGTATTTTCAGTATTAATTTCTCTCCTCCCCTCCCTCTCCCACCTCCTTCCTCTCCCTCTCCTCTGCAGTGAAAGCCTCCTACTGGTTAATATAAGGAGAGGGGGAGGAGGAGACGGAGTAGAGGGAGGAAGGTCCACCCTCAGTAGTGGGGGAGGGGGCATGTCCATGTGTGCTCTGTCAGCATTTCTCTAGATCACTGGAGCAGGCCTGTCCTATGCTGACTGGCTGGCTTTCTGGCTGGCTGACTGGCTGGCTGGCTGACTGGGTGACTGGCTGCCTGCCTGGTTGGCTGGTTGGTTGGCTGACTGGCTGGCTGACTGCCTGGTTGCTTTGCTGACTGGCTGGCTGACTGGGTGACTGGCTGGCTGGCTGTCTGTCTGGCTGGTTGGTTGGCTGACTGGCTGGCTGACTGGCTGGTTGCTTTGTTGACTGGCTGGCTGACTGACTGGCTGGTTGGTTGGCTGGTTGGCTGACTGACTGGTTGGTTGCCTGGTTGGCTGACTGACTGACTGGCTGGTTGGCTGACTGGCTGGCTGACTGGCTGGTTGCTTTGCTGACTGGCTGACTGACTGGCTGGTTGGTGTGACACTTTGTTGGGCTCCCGAGTGGTGCAGCGTTCTAAGGCACTGCATTTCAGTGCAAGAGGCGTCACTTCAGTCAATGGTTCGAATCCAGGTTGAATCACATCCGGCCGTGATTGGGAGTCCCATAGGGCGGAGCACAATTGGCCCAGTGTCGTCCGGGTTTGGCCGGGGTAGGCCGTCATTGTAAATAAGAATTTGTTCTTAACTGACTCTCCTAGTTAAATAAAGGTTAAAAAAAATATAATAAACACGTGACCAGATGACTCACTGGCTGGACAAGGTATGCACTCTCTGCAGTAGGTCTCTATAGGAGGATGTGTATGTTCTCTATATGAGGATGTGTATGTTCTGCCATGGTCTCTATAGGAGGATGTGTATGTTCTGCCATGGTCTCTATAGGAGGATGTGTATGTTCTGCCATGGTCTCTATAGGAGGATGTGTATGTTCTGCCATGGTCTCTATAGGAGGATGTGTATGGTCTCTATAGGAGGATGTGTATGTTCTGCCATGGTCTCTATAGGAGGATGTGTATGGTCTCTATAGGAGGATGTGTATGTTCTGCCATGGTCTCTATAGGAGGATGTGTATGGTCTCTATAGGAGGATGTGTATGTTCTGCCATGGTCTCTATAGGAGGATGTGTATGTTCTGCCATGGTCTCTATAGGAGGATGTGTATGTTCTGCCATGGTCTCTATAGGAGGATGTGTATGTTCTGCCATGGTCTCTATAGGAGGATGTGTATGTTCTCTATAGGAGGATGTGTATGTTCTGCCATGGTCTCTATAGGAGGATGTGTATGTTCTCTATAGGAGGATGTGTATGTTCTGCCATGGTCTCTATAGGAGGATGTGTATGGTCTCTATAGGAGGATGTGTATGTTCTGCCATGGTCTCTATAGGAGGATGTGTATGTTCTGCCATGGTCTCTATAGGAGGATGTATATGTTCTGCCATGGTCTCTATAGGAGGATGTATATGTTCTGCCATGGTCTCTATAGGAGGATGTGTATGTTCTGCCATGGTCTCTATAGGAGGATGTGTATGTTCTGCCATGGTCTCTATAGGAGGATGTGTATGTTCTGCCATGGTGTCTATAGGAGGATGTGTATGTTCTGCCATGGTCTCTATATGAGGATGTGTATGTTCTGCCATGGTCTCTATATGAGGATGTGTATGTTCTGCCATGGTCTCTATAGGAGGATGTGTATGTTCTGCCATGGTCTCTATAGGAGGATGTGTATGTTCTGCCATGGTCTCTATAGGAGGATGTGTATGTTCTGCCATGGTCTCTATAGGAGGATGTGTATGTTCTGCCATGGTCTCTATAGGAGGATGTGTATGTTCTGCCATGGTCTCTATAGGAGGATGTGTATGTTCTGCCATGGTGTCTATAGGAGGATGTGTATGTTCTGCCATGGTCTCTATATGAGGATGTGTATGTTCTGCCATGGTCTCTATATGAGGATGTGTATGTTCTGCCATGGTCTCTATAGGAGGATGTGTATGTTCTGCCATGGTCTCTATAGGAGGATGTGTATGGTCTCTATATGAGGATGTGTATGTTCTGCCATGTTCTCTATAGGAGGATGTGTATGTTCTGCCATGGTCTCTATAGGAGCATGTGTATGGTCTCTATAGGAGGATGTGTATGTTCTGCCATGGTCTCTATAGGAGGATGTGTATGTTCTGCCATGGTCTCTATAGGAGGATGTGTATGTTCTGCCATGGTCTCTATAGGAGGATGTGTATGTTCTGCCATGGTCTCTATAGGAGGATGTGTATGTTCTGCCATGGTCTCTATAGGGGGATGTGTATGGTATCTATAGGGGGATGTGTATGTTCTGCCATGGTATCTATAGGAGGATGTGTATGTTCTGCCATGCATATTTGTAGAGAAGGAGAGGCAAGCAGTTCAGCTCAGTGAAATGGATTGTTTCCAGGCAACGGCTACTGTAAGCTCAAACTGTTCTATAAGCATAGTGATGCTTCTACCACAGGAGGTTGGTGGCACCTTAATTGGGGAGGATGGGCTTGTGGTAATGGCTGGAGCTGCATGATTGGAAAGGTATCAAATACATCAAACACATGGTTTGATGTCATTCCATTTGTTCCGTTCCAGCCATTAGTATGAGCCTTCCTCCCCTCAGCAGCCTCCACTGGCTTCTACCTATATGTCTTGTTGGAATTAGTGGTCTTCTGTGGGAATATCTATCGGTTTGATCGTGGCTTTAACCAGATAGTTCTATTGGTCTGTTGTCTTCACATACAGGTCCAGTTGTTTTTTCACTGCTGATCGTTGATCATTTACCATCTAAATGTTCTTTCTTGCTATTCATATCCTTGACTGATATACTGCAGGCTACAGATCTAATGGGAAAAATATTAATTTGTTCCGTCTCACTCTCCATCCTTCAATCTTGTCCCATTTCTCAATTCCCCATCTCTCTGCTTGTCTTATCTGGGTCTAGGACAGTCTTTTAAAAGATACCATGATATAAACCCAAGCAGTATCTGCCGTCTGTAGCTATAGTAGTAGTAGTAGTAGTAGTAGTAGTAGTAGTAGTAGTAGTAGTAGTAGTAGTAGTAGCGGTAGTATGGTATGTTGACATTGGTATGGTATGTTGACATTAGCCTCTGTCTATAGATGATTGAGCTATTTATATTTCAGTTTCATGATCTACTGTATATTATTGAACACCTCATGTCCTGGTAATATAGATTGGTGGAGGAATCTGGCGTCGATGGCTATGCTGTTATCACAGGAATCTTGCTGCATGCTCATCAAGGGCACACTCCCACCTCTCTCTCTCTCTCTCTCTCTCTCTTCTCTCCTCTCACTCTCTCTCTCTCTCTCTCTCTCTCTCTCCTCTCTCTCTCCCCCTCTCCCCTCTCTCTCTCTCCCTCTCTCTCTCTCTCTCTCTCTCTCTCTCCTCTCTCCCCCACACACATACACGCACGCACACACACACACACACTTCAATGCCGCACCAATCACTGACACTCTACTCCCAGATAATGGTGGTGATTGTGTGGTAATAGGTTTCCTTCCCAGTCCCTAACGGGACGGCTGCCTCTCAGCTCCTCTCTGCTCCAGTGCAATTATGAGTGAATAGAGATATTGCAGCTATTGCAGCCTCTCTCTCTCTCTCTCTCTCTCTCTCTCGCTCTATCGCTCTCCCTCATTCACATCTCTCTCTCCTTCTCTCCCTCCTTTCCTTCTCTCTCTCTCTCTCTCTCTCTCTCTCTCTCTCTCTCTCTCTCTCTCTGTCCTTCTCTCCTTCCTTTCTCGCTCTCTCCCTCTCTCTCTCTCTCTCTCTGTCTCTCTCTCTCTCACACAATCTCTCTCTCACAATCTCTCTCTCTTTATACCTTCCCTCTTTCTCCTCTCCTCCTCTCCCTTCTTCTCTCTCTCCACTCCTCTCCTCCCTCCCTTTTCGTTCTGACATACTCAGGGCGTAACCTCCTACAGCTGAGCTGGCACGCTGGCCTCTTCATGACGTCTCAGAGACCGCAGGCAGTAGTCCACAGGGAGAGAAATAGATTGACTGTGATAACAGAGTAGAGGAGAAGAGAGAGATCCAGACTGACTGGCATAACACCCCAGTGTGTGGGTGTGGGCCCATGTATGCACTTTGAGTGAGTCCGACTGGGCAAAAACAACAACAAAAATTCAATGCGATGATGTTGAATCAACGTGGAAAACTGATTGGATTTGAAAAAAGTCATCAACATAAGGGGATTTCAATGACATGGTGAAATGTTTTGTTGATTTCACGTTGAATTCACATTCGTTGACAACTCAACCAAATGTAAATGAAAACTAGACGTTGAGCTAACGTCTGTGCCCAGTGGAGTGTTACCTTTAGCTGCTGCTATGTTGCTGATAAAGATGCCAATGACATTTCTCACAATCAGCCACAGCACCATAGAGATCTACAGTATATCAATGTCTTTAATATCCAGTATGGCTGGTTTACTGTATCCAGTATGGCTGATGGTTTACTGTATCCAGTATGGCTGATGGTCTACTATATCCAGTATGGCTGATAGTCCACTGTATCCAGTATGGCTGATGGTTTACTGTATCCAGTATGGCGGATGGTCTACTATATCCAGTATGGCTGATAGTCTACTGTATCCAGTATGGCTGATGGTCTACTGTACCCGGTATGGCTGATGGTCTACTGCATCCAGTATGGCTGATGGTCTACTGTACCCGGTATGGCTGATGGTCTACTGTATCCGGTATGGCTGATGGTCTACTATATCCAATAAGACTGATTGTCTACTATATCCAGTATGGCTGATGGTCTACTATATCCAGTATGGCTGATGGTCTACTATATCCGGTATGGCTGATGGTCTACTATATCCAGTATGGCTGATGGTCTACTATATCCAGTATAGCTGATGGTCTACTATATCCAATATGGCTGATGGTCTACTATATCCAGTATGGCTGATGGTCTACTATATCCAGTATGGCTGATGGTCTACTATATCCAGTATGGCCGATGGTCTACTATATCCAGTATGGCTGATGGTCTACTATATCCGGTATGGCTGATGGTCTACTATATCCAGTATGGCTGATGGTCTACTATATCCAGTATGGCTGATGGTCTACTATATCCAGTACTATTGGTCTTTCTCATTACATTGTTCAGGACAAATATCCCTTAGCAGTAATGAAATGTTTATGATCACTTTCATTTGTCCCAGACACTGGAGGTTGGTGGCACCTTAACTGGGGAGGATGGGCTCGTGGTAATGGCTGGAGTGGAATCAGTGGAATAGCTTCAGATACATCGAACACATTTCCATGGGTTTGATGCCATTCCATTTCTTCCGTCCCAGCCATTATTATGAGCTGTCCTCCCCTCAGCAGCTTCCTGTGATACCAGATCATGTATAATGTGTTTTATAAAGTATGTATAGTTTAGGCGTTGTTCTGTATGTTTGACAGGTTCAAATATCCACAGATTATTCTGAATTGAGCAATTCACTGCTTCCTGGGTCCTGTTAAGTAGTGCACACCGTAGCTAAACATTTTGCAACAAAAAACTAAAATATGTGTTCTAATTGGACACATTCACATAGCACCTTTAAAATGTTTGGAAATGTTTTCATCCTAATGAACACGACCCTGCTACAACAGCCACGGTCAGAGTTGGGATGTTGATCGTTTTCGCTCAACAGAATCTAGTTGCTCTGCTCTGTGCGCTCCATCCCTCAGATTACTAAAGAGATAAACTGCATAGAGATATCTCTATGTTAATAACCCTCCAATTACCCATTACCCATGTACCAACACCCTCCAGAGCTATCTGACGGCAGAGCAGGGGCAGGGCAGAGTAGAGCAGGGGCAGGGCAGGGCAGGGCAGACAGAGCAGAGCAGGGGCAGGGCAGGGCAGAGCAGGGGCAGGGCAGAGCAGAGCAGGGGCAGGGCAGAGCAGAGCAGGGGCAGGGCAGGGCAGAGCAGGAGCAGAGCAGAGCAGAGCAGGGGCAGGGCAAGGCAGAGCAGGGTAGAGCAGGGGCAGGGCAGAGCAGGGGCAGGGCAGAGCAGGAGCAGAGCAGAGCAGAGCAGGGGCAGGGCAAGGCAGAGCAGGGTAGAGCAGGGGCAGGGCAGAGGCAGAGCAGGAAAGAGCAGGGGCAGGGCAGGGCAGAGCAGGGGCAGGGCAGGGCAGAGCAGGAGCAGAGCAGAGCAGAGCAGGGGCAGGGCAAGGCAGAGCAGAGCAGGGGCAGAGCAGGGCAGGACAGGGCAGAGCAGAGCAAGAGCAGAGCAGAGCAGGGGCAGGGCAGGGCAGAGCAGAGCAGAGCAGGGGCAGGGCAGAGCAGGGGCAGGGCAGAGCAGGAGCAGAGCAGGGGCAGGGCAGGGCAAGGCAGAGCAGGGGCAGAGCAGGGGCAGAGCAGAGCAGGGACAGGGCAGAGCAGGGCAGGGCAGGGCAGAGCAGAGCAGGGGCAGGGCAGGGCAGAGCAGATGCAGAGCAGGGAAGAGCAGGGGCAGGGCAGAGCAGAGCAGGGGCAGCGCAGAGCAGGGGCAGGGCAGAGCAGGGGCAGAGCAGGGCAAGGCAGAGCAGAGCAGGGGCAGGGCAGGTGCAGGACAGGAAAGAGCAGGGGCAGGGCAGGGGCAGGGCAGGGGCAGGGCAGGAAAGAGCAGGGGCAGGGCAGAGCAGGAGCAGAGCAGGGGCAGAGCAGGGCAGGACAGGGCAGAGCAGGGGCAGGGCCGAGCACGGGCAGAGCAAGGGCAGAGCAGGGGCCGGGGCAGAGCAGGGCAGGGCAGAGTAGGGGCCGGGGCAGAGCAGGGCAGGGCAGAGTAGGGGCAGAGCAGAGCAGGGCAGGGGAAGATCAGGGTAGGGCAGAGCAGATCAGGGCAGGGCAGGGCAAATCAGGGCAGGGCATATCAGGGTAGGGCAGGGCAGAGCAGGGGCCTGGATGGTTACAATGAGGCTTTGTGAATGAGTGCTCTCTCTTTTTGGACTGATCGAAAGAGGGATGATGTAATGGTGGACATTATGACTGGTTGGAGGCCGTCCCTCCCCATTGTTGTCACTCTGATCAAAAGTGGGATGATGTAATGGTGGACATTATGACTGGTTGGGGGACGGGCCAGGCTGGTTGGGGGCCGTCCCTCCCCATCGTTATCACTCTGATTTCTTCAACAGAGAAAGCCTCTTTTGGAACGCGGCTGTTATACCGCTACTATGAACTCACTGCCAGTTTACTCTGAGTGAAGTACTGTATCTATAAAACCAGTTTACTCTGAGTATAAAACCAGTTTACTCTGAGTGAAGTACTGTCTCTATAAAGCCAATTTACTCTGAGTGAAGTACTGTCTCTATAAAGCCAATTTACTCTGAGTGAAGTACTGTATCTATAAAACCAGTTTACTCTGAGTGAAGTACTGTATCTATAAAACCAGTTTACTCTGAGTATAAAACCAGTTTACTCTGAGTGAAGTACTGTCTCTATAAAGCCAATTTACTCTGAGTGAAGTACTGTATCTATAAAACCAGTTTACTCTGAGTGAAGTACTGTATCTATAAAACCAGTTTACTCTGAGTATAAAACCAGTTTACTCTGAGTGAAGTACTGTATCTATAAAGCCAGTTTACTCTGAGTGAAGTACTGTATCTATAAAGCCAGTTTACTCTGAGTGAAGTACTGTATCTATAAAACCAGTTTACTCTGAGTGAAGTACTGTATCTATAAAGCCAGTTTACTCTGAGTGAAGTACTGTATCTATAAAGCCAGGTTACTCTGAGTGAAGTACTGTATCTATAAAGCCAGTTTACTCTGAGTGAACTACTGTATCTATAAAGCCAGGTTACTCTGAGTGAAGTACTGTATCTATAAAGCCAGTTTACTCTGAGTGAAGTACTGTCTCTATAAAGCCAGTTTACTCTGAGTGAAGTACTGTCTCTATAAAGCCAGTTTACTCTGAGTGAAGTACTGTATCTACAAAGCCAGGTTACTCTGAGTGAAGTACTGTATCTACAAAGCCAGTTTACTCTAAGGAGAGTACTGTGCATGAAAGTTAAAGGGGAAATTATGGTATGATTATGAACGTAAAATGTGGATCTAGTGCGAGGCGACCATATCATGGGGACATTTCTCAACTGGGGACAAGTCTGTCCTTTCCTCCTCAGTGACCCAGAAACCGATAAGTGGTTGAGTGGTCAAGGAGAGTGTCAGTTCGTTAGTAGGAAAACGGAGGAGTGTGCTCTCCTCCTCAGTGACCTACTTCAGCAGAGGATGAACAAGAGTATGCGGCTAGCGTCCGCCACACCTCCTTTTAATCAGCTGTTGTTTTCTCGGAGAAAAGCATGCACACGTTTACAAACAATACACTACTTATCATTGTATCTGTAAAAAGTCTTGCACAACCAGCTAAATTAGTGTTTATCACTTTACACATTTATTTCGGGATTCCACCTGGTAAACGTAATTTTCCTGATGATGCGCGAGTGGAGAAGGAGAGTAATTTCACGGTGTATGGTATTACCGGAAGTGCATACTAGGGGTGTTATAAAAAATGAAATAAAATGTAGGCAACAGGGATCTTGACCCAGGAGGGTTTCGAATGTCTCTTGTCTGGGTACCAGTCTTTTTAGCTAACATTCCACTCCTTACCATTCCATGTCATTGCCAAAGAGACAGCATATTTTCCATGACAGCATGTGGAGCCTCCAAAATGTAAATAGAATTATAGCAGTCAAAAACAAACATTTAGCTGTTAGCTAGGCAAGTTGTTGTATTTTGAGGCTTAAAAACAAAGCAAAGAAGTTTTGTGGTTGGAAATGCAGTATGTATTTAGTTTGAGAATTGAGAGGTGAGCTAGCAACTTTTGACACAATGGTCTGGACAAAAGGAAAACGGTTGCTTAGCAACCAGATACCAATGTGTTCTGTGGAGAGAAAAAAGTGAGAGCGTTCCAATATTTGGATAATCGTTGTGATTGGAGGATAGCTGTGAGGGTTATCGAATCAGGATCAACTCCTCTGTTATACTCGTGCTCATTAATTCTATAATTATACTTATAGTTATACTTAACTTAAAGTTATAAGCAGTGACATAGCACACACACCTGCATATATAAATATTTTTTAAACAGTATTGAAACAGTCGGTATTTGGAAATACCCCGGTATACAGTAAACAGTATATCTCCCAAGCCTACTGCTCTCCTTCTCTCCTCTCTCTCTTTTCCCCCCAGGTTGAGGCAGCATGGTCTCATTTGTTTAGACCACACATTGTCTTTCAATCTCATTCTCATGGACTTCAAATCAAATCAAATTTATTTTTATATAGCCCTTCGTACATCAGCTGATATCTCAAAGTGCTGTACAGAAACCCAGCCTAAAACCCCAAACAGCAAGCAAAGCATGTGAAAGAAGCACGGTGGCTAGGAAAAACTCCCTAGGAAAAACTAGGAAGAAACCTAGAGAGGAACCAGGCTATGAGGGGTGGCCAGTCCTCTTCTGGCTGTGCCGGGTGGATATTATAACAGAACATGGTCAAGATGTTAAAATGTTAATAAATGACCAGCATGGTCAAATAATAATAATCATAGTAGTTGTCGAGGGTGCAACAAGCACGTCCGGTGCTGCTGTTATTTAAACTGGGTTTAACCGTTCAGTTGGTCGGTTACCAAGCATGGCGTCATGGTCACCTTGTCTGCTGCACATGATCTCAGCTCCACAGGAAGTGACCTCAGGGCCTTACGGAGCCTCCCTCCCTCAGTCCCTCCTTCTCTACCAACACACTCCCTCTCCACTTCCTACCATTGAGGAATGACAAACTCTCCAGTCTCCTCCACTACAGCACATGTACCTGGTTTGTTGACGTCTCGTTATCCACATCTCTCCTCACTGCTGTGTTCTTGTCATGTACAGTAAAGGCTTGTTGCTGTTTCACTGTAAACGAAGAGGAAAATAGCACCGCTCAGATCTCTGACTGTCACTAGGATAAGGATGTAGACGGGAATATGTCTCTTGGTTGCCTACGGGGTAACACTGTTGTGTGTTTTTACACTTCATCATATTCGTACTAACATCCTGCTCATCTCCCTCTCTCTGACCACGGGTTATTAATAAATAGATGTTTTTGTTGTCACATACACCAGGTAGGTGCAGTGCAGACAATGCATTAGATTAGGTCCTGGTGTTAGGCTCTGCTCACTGCCAGACCAGGCATCAATATAGCTAGGCAGTGAGCTTGATATGCTATACCAATCCCCCTGACAGAAACAAAAAGAGAGCCAGACAGGTGGAGGCTGGGGTGCTGGTGGGCTAGCAGAAAGCAGACGAAGCATAACAAGTAACGCATGTTACGGCAACATCATAGTAGCAAGAAAACCCACGTCATAGTTAGCACGCGGCAGCCAGCGGAGGATGAGTATGCAGAAATGGTCAACTTAAATAGACCGCCAGGCAGAGTGATGAATCTAATTGGTCAACTTAAATAGACAGGTTATTTATCATAGATATATGGTGACAGATGGACAGGCTATTTATCTTTCACGATTGTTGTAGGGTAAAGTGGACCAAGACGCAGCGGGGAAATGTGCACTCATCTTCTTTTATTAAATGGACAAGAAGGTGAACCAAAACAACACGTACACAAAAAAAAAACACAATGACTAATAACAGGCCGGTAAGGCACAAAGCTATACACAGCACAATCTCCCACAAAATACCAACAAACACATACCTATTTATAGGACCCTCAAGCAGAGGCAACAAGAAAACACCTGCCTCCAATTGAGAGTCCAACCCCCAATTACCTAAACATAGAAATACAAATGACTAGACTAAACATAGAAATACATAAACATAGAACATTGTCCAAAACCCTAAATAATTAATCAAACACCCCACTAAACACACAACCACCCCGAACCACAAAACAAATACCCACTGCCACGTCCTGACCAAACTACAATAACAAATAACCCCTATTACTGGTCAGGACGTGACAGTACCCCCCCCCCCCCCCCCCCAAAAGGTGCAGACCCCGGATGCACCTCACACAAATAAACAAAATCACCCCAAAACAAAAATAAATCCCCTAAACTAAAGGGAGGGAAGGGAGGGTGGCTGCCATCAACGACGGCTCCTGTGCTACACCCCCCCCCCCCCCAACCTATACTGGAGGTGGCTCAGGCTCAGGTCTATTTCCCCCACCCAACCTGTCCACCCTTGCTGAATGCTCAGGGCTGTAGAGCGTCTCTGGGAGCTCCGGACTGTAAGCCGACTCACTCGGTTCCGGACTGTAGGGCGACTCACTCGGTTCCGGACTGTAGGGCGACTCACTCGGTTCCGGACAGTGGGCCGTCTCTCTTGGTTCCGGACAGTCTGGACGAGGCACTGTCGCCGGAAGTTCTGGACGAGGCACTGTCGCCGGAAGTTCTGGACGAGGCACTGTCGTCGGAAGTTCTGGACGAGGCACTGTCGTCGGAAGTTCTGGACGAGGCACTGTCGTCGGAAGCCTAGTGCGTGGGACTGGTACTGGAGGTATCAGACTAGGGACACACACTAAGGCTAGTGGGAGGAGCGGGAACAGGACGTACTGGACTGGGCTGACGCACTGGAAGCTTAGTGCGTGGGACTGGTACTGGAGGTATCAGACTAGGGACACACACTAAGGCTAGTGCGAGGAGCGGGAACAGGCTGAATTGGACTGGGCTGACGCACTGGAGGCCTGGTGCGTGGTGCTGGTACTGGATATACCGGGCCGTGGAGACGCACTGGCGGTCTCGATCGCACCTCCTGCACAACCCGTCCTGGCTAGATGCCCAATTCCCCTGGCAAATGCTGGGCGCTGGCACTGCGCACACCGGCCTAGAAACACTTGGCCTCTCCACAGTACGCAATAACCCGAAGCACGGGACCTGTCCAGTCAAAGGTTGCTCAACAAAAGCACAGGGATTTGGCTTGGGGCTTAATCCTTGCCCAGCCAAACTACCCGTGTGCCCCCCCCCCAAAAAAAAAATCTTGGGGCGGCCTCTCCACCTTTACCTGCTTCCCAGGCAGGCTGTCACAATGGTCCAGTAGTTGTTCCCACGTCCAGTCAATCCTTGCCTCTAATACCGCCAGCGACCAGGATGCCATTACCTCCCGAGCGCGTTGTTTTCTCCACTCCAGGTGCTGCTCCCGACAGTCCACCCGTTGCTCCCTCCTCCGCTGCTTGGTCCTTGGTTGGTGGGAGATTCTGTCACGGTTGTCGTAGGGTAAAGTGGACCAAGACGCAGCGGGGAAATGTGCACTCATCTTCTTTTATTAAATGGACAAGAAGGTGAACCAAAACAACACGTACACACAAAAAAAAACACAACAACTAATAACAGGCCGGTAGCACAAAGCTATACACAGCACAATCTCCCACAAAATACCAACAAACACATACCTATTTATAGGACCCTCAATCAGAGGCAACAAGAAAACACCTGCCTCCAATTGAGAGTCCAACCCCCAATTACCTAAACATAGAAATACAAATGACTAGACTAAACATAGAAATACATAAACATAGAACATTGCCCAAAACCCGGAATAATAGATCAAACACCCCACTAAACACACAACCACCCAGAACCACATAAAAAAAATGCCACGTCCTGATCAAACTACAATAACAAATAACCCCTATAACTGGTCAGGACGTGACATTATCATAGAGATATGGTGACAGATGGACAGATAATTTATCATAGATATATGATGACAGATAGACAGGTTATTTATCATAGATATACTGTATATGGTGACAGATGGACAGGTTATTTATCATAGATATATGGTGACAGATGGACAGGTTGTTTATCATAGATATATGATGATAGATGGATAGGTTATTTATCATAGATATATGGTGACAGATGGACAGGTTATTTATCATAGATATATGATGACAAATGGACAGGTTATTTATCATAGATATATGTGACAGATAGACAGGTTATTTATCATAGATATATGTGACAGATAGACAGGTTATTTATCATAGATATCTGGTGACAGATGGATAGGTTATTTATCATAGATATATTGTATATGGTGACAGATGGACAGGTTATTTATCATAGATATATGGTGACAGATGGACAGGTTATTTGTCATAGATATACTGTATATGGTGACAGATGGACAGGTTATTTATCATAGATATACTGTATATGGTGACAGATGGACAGGTTATTTATCATAGATTTACTGTATATGTTGACAGATGGATAGGTTATTTATCATAGATATATGGTGACAGATGGACAAGTTATTAATCATAGATTTATGATGACAGATGGACAAGTTATTAATCATAGATATATGGTGACAGATGGACAAGTTATTAATCATAGATTTATGGTGACAGATGTTGTCGTGAAAATATTGTCAATAATATTTCTCAAATACCAGAGCCTGTGAGTTCAAATAGATTTTTACAAAGTAACAAGAGCCGAGTTAGTTCATGAAACAACTGTCTTTCCAATCTCATATTTTATACAAGTTTCAAGTGCACACACCTCCTATAGCTCATCCCCTTATGTTAATGATCATATGTTGTTGGCTTCGCGCCACTACTGTTTCCCACCCTGAGTTCCTTCCTTGGGGTGTGCTTTCTCACACCCCATGCAGATCATAAAACACTTTGGAAATTGCTGGACAGTTTGGTGAAAGAATAGCAGGGCCCCTTCTAGTCCAATGTCTCCAGTACACTCAGTATTGTGAAGTTTTTCAGCACCCACCGAACCATATTCATACATGCCTTCATTATATTGATTGTGACATTTCCTTTCCAGGCATGCATCTGGATTACAACATGTGTCTACTTCTTTTATATATGGGCCTTTCTCATACTATACACGTGTGATTATAGGTTCCTTTAAAGCCTTTAATGATTCTGTTTCATTACATCATTATTTCACAATATGCTACTAAAAATCACTATAATTGACAGGTTATTTACAGTGAGGGAAAAAAGTATTTGATCCCCTGCTGATTTTGTACGTTTGCCCACTGACAAAGAAATGATCAGTCTTTAGTTTTAATGGTAGGTTTATTTGAACAGTGAGAGACAGAATTACAACAAAAAAATCCAGAAAAACTCATGTCAAAAATGTTATAAATTGATTTGCATTTTAATAAGGGAAATAAGTGTTTGACTCCCTCTCAATCAGAAAGATTTCTGGCTCCCAGGTGTCTTTTATACAGGTAACGAGCTGAGATTAGGAGCACACTCTTAAAGGGAGTGCTCCTAATCTCAGTTTGTTACCTGTATAAAAGACACCTGTCCACAGAAGCAATCAATCAATCAGATTCCAAACTCTCCACCATGGCCAAGACCAAAGAGCTCTCCAAGGATGTCAGGGACAAGATTGTAGACCTACACAAGGCTGGAATGGGCTACAAGACCATCGCCAAGCAGCTTGGTGAGAAGGTGACAACAGTTGGTGCGATTATTCGCAAATGGAAGAAACACAAAAGAACTGTCAATCTCCCTCGACCTTGGGCTCCATGCAAGATCTCACCTAGTGGAGTTGCAATGATCATGAGAACGGTGAGGAATCAGCCCAGAACTACACGGGAGGATCTTGTCAATGATCTCAAGGCAGCTGGGACCATAGTCACCAAGAAAACAATTAGTAACACACTACGCCGTGAAGGACTGAAATCCTGCAGCGCCCGCAAGGTCCCCCTGCTCAAGAAAGCACTTATATATGCCCATCTGAAGTTTGCCAATGAACATCTGAATGATTCAGAGGACAACTGGGTGAAAGTGTTGTGGTGAGACCAAAATGGAGCTCTTTGGCATCAACTCAACTCGCCGTGTTTGGAGGAGGAGGAATGCTGCTGTCGTGTCTTTGGCATCATTAAAACTGAAGACATATTTATCAAATAACTCTCTGTAATTATTATTACGTGATTAAACTGATTAATCGTGTAACGGTAATTAACTAGGAAGTCGGGGCAGCAAGGAAAATATTCAGATTACAAAGTTATAATTTTCCTAATATAACTTTCAGATATCATAATATCTGATCTATTAGTCTTCGGATTAATGATATATTCGTTTACCTCGTCAGTCTCATTCCAAACGTCGTAAATTGTTGGTTATCTGCACGAACCCAGTCTTCACTATGAGTCATCCATACATCAATTGTCTTAAAATCATTTATTTACTAACTAAGTAATTCACAGAAATGCATAACAAACAGATATGGTTACAAGGAAATGATAGGAGAATGTGCCCTAGTGGGCTAAACCGGCATGGCGGCTTGTTAGACAAAAGAGTTGATAATTATAACAATTGATATGCTAAGCCTTTGCACATGAACGCTCACACATTCGGGAACAATTGCAATCAGTATATATATTTACGCTCAGTGTGTCGTCGGGATCTTTTTTGAAAAGTTTGTTCTGTTGGAGAGTTTGTCCTCGCGTTCTCGCTCTCTCTCTCTCGGTTAGAATGGATATTTCAAAGTGACATTCATTGATGTCGTTATAGGACAGATGTTTCGGCGGTCTTCGCGTTCAATGATACCGAATTCCTAGCTGCAGACTAGTAATTCATATCAAAGCCTTGTTATTATTCTGTCGGTATCGATAGTCTAAGAGTTTAACCACATGGTATGGTTAAGTTCAGTAAGAGGAATGCATGGTCAAACCTTCAGCCAACTCGTAATGGAGGTCAGTTCTGTCTGGTGATAGAAACCCTGGGTGGGGGTTATATTTGGAATAACAGAAAAGGGCTGTCTCATGACGCCAGGTCCCGTCTGTTCATGGGGGCGTGCCGATGACTTGGTGAAACTTTAACCTGTTATGGCTAGGGGGCAGTATTTTCACGGCCGGATAAAAACGTACCCGATTTAATCAGATTATTACTCCTGCCCAGAAACTAGAATATGCATATAATTATTAGCTTTGGATAGAAAACACTCCAAAGTTTCTAAAACTGTTTGAATCGTGTCTGTGAGTATAACAGAACTCATTTGGCAGGCCAAAACCTGAGAAGATTCCATGCAGGAAGTGCCCTGTCTGACAATTTCTTGCCCTTCTTGATTATCTCTATCCAATACAGGGGATCTCTGCTGTTACGTGACACTTCCTACGGCTCCCATGGGCTCTCAGAAGGCGGCAAAAAGCTGAATCGTGGCTTTGCAGGCTCTGGCTGAAAAAAAGTAGCGCGTTTGGATAGTGGCTGGTCACAGTACTGTGAGACTCAGGCTCGTGCACGAGGGGATCCCATGCTTTTATTTTCTCTGTCTTTGTACGTATTCACGCTTTCCCGGTCAGAATATTATCGCTTTTTTACGAGAAAAATGGCATAAAAATTGATTTTAAACAGCGGTTGACATGCTTCGAAATACGGTAATGGAATATTTAGAAATCTTTTGTCACGAAATGCGCCATGCTCGTGACCCTTATTTACACTTCGGATAGTGTCTTGAACGCACGAACAAAACGCCGCTATTTGGATATAACAATGGATTATTTTGAACCAAACCAACATTTGTTATTGAAGTAGCAGTCCTGGGAGTGCATTCTGATGAAGAACACCAAAGGTAATCAAACTTTTGTAATAGTAAATCGGAGTTTGGTCAGGGCTAAACTTGGTGGGTGTCTAAATAGCTAGCCGTGATGGCTGGGCTATCTACTCAGAATATTGCAAAATGTGCTTTCACCGAAAGAGAATGCGCATCTCAGTCTCACTGTCCCCAGGCTGACCACTTACAAACTCTGCTGCTGTACTTTGCCCAGAGTCAGCAGACACCCCATTCTACTTTCTGGCGACTTTAGAGAGCCAATGGAAGCCTTAGAAAGTGTCACGTTACAGCACAGATGCTGTATTTTCGGTAGAGATGCAACAGAAGGACAGCAAATTGTCAGACAGGGCACTTCCTGTATGGAATCTTCTCAGGTTTTGGCCTGCCATATGAGTTCTGTTATACTCACAGACACCATTCAAACAGTTTTAGAAACTTTAGAGTGTTTTCTATCCAAATCTACTAATTATTAGCATATTCTCGTTTCTGGGCAAGAGTAGTAACCAGATTAAATCAGGTATGTTTTTTATCCGGCCGTGAAAATACTGCCCCCTAGCCCCAACAGGTTAACATCTTACAAGCATCCTAACATATTCCAAATAGCTTTATCCTTATTCATTCATTTTATACAACCATTCGATGTAAGTCTCACAACTGAGGCTATTATATAAACAGCGCCATGGTATTGTGGCCGTATTGTCTCTCATGAGTTTCACAAAATTGTACCAAACGGACCAGTTCGTAGCTGGATTCTTCACCGATCTTTTCTACCTTCTCCAGAACATAAATGTTGTTCGGTTCTCCAGTCCTGTGAGGTGGAAGAATTTCTGGGTTCTTTCTATGAAACCCACTATGTCTCAAAACTGTGGCCATGAGGCAGGACATTCTTTTAGGAATTTCCAACCGCTCTCACAGAGCCTGGGTAGGGGAAGGTAGGGGGATGGTGCATAGAAATCTCAAAGAGGGCAACGTCATGACATAGCCTATGACCCCAAGAACACTATCCCCACCGTCAAACATGGAGGTGGAAACATTATGCTTTGGGGGTGTTTTTCTGCTAAGGGGACAGGACAACTTCACCGCATCAAAGGGACGATGGACGGGGCCATGTACCGCCAAATCTTGGGTGAGAACCTCCTTCCCTCAGCCAGGGCATTGAAAATGGGTCGTGGATGGGTATTCCAGCATGTCAATGACCAAAAACACACGGGCAAGGCAACAAAGGAGTGACTCAAGAAGAAGCACATTAAGGTCCTGGAGTGGCCTAGCCAGTCTCCAGACCTTAATCCCATAGAAAATCTGTGGAGGCAGCTGAAAGATCGAGTTGCCAAACGTCAGCCTCGAAACCTTAATGACTTGGAGAAGATCTGCAAAGAGGAGTGGGACAAAATCCCTCCTGAGATGTGTGCAAACCTGGTGGCCAACTACAAGAAAAGTCTGACCTCTGTGATTGCCAACAAGGGTTTTGCCACCAAGTACTAAGTCATATTTTGCAGAGGGGTCAAACACTTATTTCCCTCATTAAAATACAAATCAATTTATAACATTTTTGACATGTGTTTTTCTGGATTTCTTTGTTGTTATTCTGTCTCTCACTGTTCAAATAAACTTACCATTAAAATTATAGACTGATCATTTCTTTGTCAGTGGGCAAACGTACAAAATCAGCAGGGGATCAAATACTTTTTTCCCTCACTGTATCTATCTATCTATATATATATATATATATATAATATAATATATATAATGACAGGTGCTCAATATGTTGAGGTACACTAGAACCTAAAAGGGGTCTTTGGCTGTCCCAATAGGGGAACCCTTTGAAGAACCCTTGTTGGTTCCAGGTAGAACCCTTTTGGTTCCAAGTAGAACCTTTTTGGGTTCCTTGTAGAACCTTTTCCACAGAAAGTGCCACATGGACCTCAAAATGGTTATACCTGGAATTAATAAGGGTTCTTCTATGGAAATAGCCGAAGAACTCTTTTGAAATCCTTTTTTCTACGAGTATATTGGATACTAAGGTCAGATCAGATAGTTTTTCCAACCCAAATGGCACTCTATCCCCTATAAAGTGCACTACTTTTTACCAGATTCCTAGGGGTCCTGATCAAAAGTAGTGCACTACATAGGGAATAGGGTGCCATTAGGGTAGAGACAGGGTTTCATGTGGATTATCTAGCATGAATGAAGTTATTAGAGATAACTGACTGCTTCTCTTTGTGTTACTGACTGAGCCATGCTGCAGGCTCTCTCTCTCTCTCTCTCTCTCTCTCTCTCTCTCTCTCTCTCTCTCTCTTGCTCTCTCTCTCTGTCTCTCTCTCTCTCTTTCTCTCTCTCTCTCTCTCTCCCTCTGGATGATTGTCTGTGTGCTCGCTCTTCACACAGTTATTCTTCACAGTTTAACCAACCTGTGACCTAGTTAGCTGGACAACTACAGTAAGTGTGTTTTTCTGTTTTAGTAACCTCGTGTCGCTTCACCAAGCCCGTCCCCTCAATCTTTTAGGAGAAACCATTTGTATCTCCTGATGTGTGTTGCCATGGCAGAACTCTGGGGAAATGTGGGATACTCAGAGGCATCTCTAGGAGGAAAACCGCTGTGTGTGTGTGTGTGTGTGTGTGTGGGTCGGTTGGTCTCACGCCAACACTTCAGGCCCCTCCCTGTCCCTCTCTGTTCTTCCTCCAAGACAGTGTTCTGCTCTACTCCTCTCCCAACTCATGATTTAACATCCAATAGCAGCCAGTCTAGAGTTGTAGGTGGACCAGTGTTTCTCCTATCATTGTATTGGCTGGTTGGGCTCCCCAACGCTATATATCCATCCACCTCAAAACACTATATATCCATCCACCTCAAAACGCTATATATCCATCCACCTCAAAACGCTATATATCCAACCACCTCAAAACGCTATATATCCAACCACCTCAAAATGCTATATATCCAACCACCTCAAAACGCTATATATCCATCCACCTCAAAACGCTATTTAACCTCTCTGGGCTAGGCGGGACGAATTCGTCCCACCTACGTAACAGCCAGTTGAATCCTGTGGCGCGATTTTCAAAACCTTTGAAATGCTATTACTTAAATTTCTCAAACATATGACTATTTTACAGCTATTTAAAGACAAGACTCTCGTTAATCTAACCACACTGTCCGATTTCAAAAAGGCTTTACAACGAAAACAAAACATTAGATTATGTCGCAGAGTACCAAGCCAGAAATAATCAGACACCCATTTTTCAAGCTAGCATATAATGTCACAAAAACCCAGAAGACAGCTAAATGCAGCACTAACCTTTGATGATCTTCATCAGATGACAACCCTAGGACATTATGTTATACAATACATGCATGTTTTGTTCAATCAAGTTCATATTTATATCAAAAACCAGCTTTTTACATTAGCATGTGACGTTCAGAACTAGCATACCCCCCGCAAACTTCCGGGAAATTCGCTAACAATTTACTAAATTACTCACGATAAACGTTCACAAAAAGCAGAACAATTATTTTAAGAATTATAGATACAGAACTCCTCTATGCACTCGATATGTCCGATTTTAAAATAGCTTTTTGGTGAAAGCACATTTTGCAATATTCTAAGTACATAGCCCAGGCATCACGGGCTAGCTATTTAGACACCCGGCAAGTTTAGCACTCACCAATATCAGATTTACTATTATAAAAGTTTGATTACCTTTTGTTGTCTTCGTCAGAATGCACTCCCAGGACTGCTACTTCAATAACAAATGTTGGTTTGGTCCAAAATAATCCATCGCTATATCCGAATAGCGGCGTTTTGTTCGTGCGTCCCAGACACTATCTGAAATGGTAAATCAGGTTTGCGCGCATGGCGCAATTCGTGACAAAAAAAATCGAAATATTCCATTACCGTACTTCGAAGCATGTCAACCGCTGTTTAAAATCCATTTTTATGCAATTTTTCTCGTAAAAAAGCGATAATATTCCGACCGGGAATGTCCATTTAGCTAAACAGAGGAAAGTAAACAAAGCTTTCGGTCGACGCGGGCACGAGCCTGAGTCTCACAGTACTGTAACCAGCCACTACCCAAACGCGCTACTTTTTATCAGCCAGAGCCTGCAAAGCCACGATTCAGCTTTTTACCGCCTTCTGAGACAGGCCACTTCCTGCATGAAACCTTCTCAGTTTTTTGCCTGCCAAATGAGTTCTGTTATACTCACAGACACCATTCAAACAGTTTTAGAAACTTTAGGGTGTTTTCTATCCATATGTAATAAGTATATGCATATTCTAGTTACTGGGTAGGAGTGGTAACCAGATTAAATCGGGTACGTTTTTTATCCGGCGGTGTAAATACTGCCCCCTAGCCCTAACAGGATATCCAACCACCTCAAAACGCTATATATCCAACCACCTCAAAACGCTATATATCCAACCACCTCAAAACGCTATATATCCATCCACCTCAAAGAACAGAACTCCAATAGAAAAAAGATCCCTGTTGGCTTTTGAACAGTCTACATGTATTTACATTTTACGTCATTTAGCAGACACTCTTATCCAGAGCGACTTACAGTAGTGAATACATACATTTCATGCATTTTTATTTGTACTGGCCCCTCGTGGGAGTCGAACCCACAACCCTGCACACACCATGCTGGTGTTGCAAAGACCATGCTCTACCAACTGAGCCACAGGGAAGACTGTATTAAAGTATCACTGCATAAATAAATATTAAAATAGTCAATTTGTTTCAACTATATTGTGCAAATATCACATAGATGATTTATTGTATCCAGAGAACAATGAACAGTGTATAATTGTGTTTTTTTAAATTGTATGGGGTTTTCACAGGTTTTTTCGTTAGGATAAATCAAGGGCAGCTTTTTCAGTTGGGTTATATAC
Source organism: Salmo salar (assembly GCF_965601325.2). Taxonomy (NCBI): domain Eukaryota; kingdom Metazoa; phylum Chordata; class Actinopteri; order Salmoniformes; family Salmonidae; genus Salmo; species Salmo salar. The sequence continues at coordinate 95,433,501 of NC_138293.1, read as the reverse complement.
ACTTCAGGGAAGGATTTAAGGACTAATAAGAACATTGAAAGTCTTAAAGAATTAATTTTCCAGCCAAGGATGGATTGATTCTTATAGTCATAGTGACACAGCCCGCTGTTTGCAGCCATGTTATTCTTCCCTTTACCTGAGTGACTCTGGATCTTGGCTCTCTCCTTTTAAGGAGCTTGTTCAGAAAGTTTCCTCTTTTGGCCAATAGGAACAAATATCACAGGCTCCAAATTAACTGTCGAAGGGATCCATAATCAAAAGATCCACGACACTCAAGAGCTCACATGTAGACAGCAAGAGCTCAAAGCTAACGTAATGCTAGGTTGCCAGCATGGGGAAATCAAGGGCTCAAAGCTAACGTAATGCTAAGTAGCCAGCATTCGGACAGCAAGAGCTCAAAGCTAACGTAACGCTAGGTAGCCAGCATGCGGACAGCTGAGAGTGACAGCTGTCTATCTCCGCATCTGGCTGACTAAGCCATGGGTTAGCCTAAATTATTAAGATAAGTGTGAAAAAAATATTTTACGGCTGAACTTACGACTGAACAGACAAGTATATTGGAAACAATTCACTAAATGACTCACTTTCGAACCATATGGAACGTTCCATACATCTGGACAGTGGTTGTAGCCATTTAGAGAGTTGGGACAACTTTTAGATTTTTTTTTTCTTCCCAGAATTCTAGACGTTAAGTTAGACAGTATTGTTTAAATATTGCCTATGTGATATTAATAGGGAGCTAACATGGCTGCCATATAATGTTGTAGTGTCATGTGAATGAAGAGCTAACATGGCTGTCATAGAATGTTGTAGTGTCATGTAAATGTAGAGCTAACATGGCTGTCATAGAATGTTGTAGTGTCATGTAAATGAAGAGCTAACATGGCAGTCATAGAATGTCGTAGTGTCATGTAAATCATAATGCAGAAACATCAATGTCCCAACTTTCTGAATACATGACTCTGGATATAGTGCATTTTGGTATGAAACAAGTATATCAGATATAGTGTTTTGTAAAAAATACATCTAAAGTAAATGTTTTAAAAGCATGATAACAGCTATAATTCAAACAGATAGAAATGTTACTCATGAGCATTCGTTTCAGATGAAAAAATGCTAATGTGAAAGTTTTGGGTTTATCACGTTTTGGAAACAAACTATTCACTCCCTTCAAGCCTTCACCAATCAGTTGTGACTGTGTATCTGTTTTAATGTTACCAACCAGCTGAGAGTATCAGTTATAATGTAACCAACCAGCTGAGAGTATCAGTTATAATGTAACCAACCAGCTGAGAGTATCAGTTATAATGTAACCAACCAGCTGAGAGTATCAGTTATAATGTTACCAACCAGCTGAGAGTATCAGTTATAATGTAACCAACCAGCTGAGAGTATCAGTTATAATGTAACCAAACCAGCTGAGAGTATCAGTTATAATGTAACCAACCAGCTGAGAGTATCAGTTATAATGTAACCAACCAGCTGAGAGTATCAGTTATAATGTAACCAACCAGCTGAGAGTATCAGTTATAATGTAACCAACCAGCTGAGAGTATCAGTTATAATGTAACCAACCAGCTGAGAGTATCAGTTATAATGTTACCAACCAGCTGAGAGTATCAGTTATAATGTAACCAACCAGCTGAGAGTATCAGTTATAATGTAACCAACCAGCTGAGAGTATCAGTTATAATGTAACCAACCAGCTGAGAGTATCAGTTATAATGTAACCAACCAGCTGAGAGTATCAGTTATAATGTAACCAACCAGCTGAGAGTATCAGTTATAATGTAACCAACCAGCTGAGAGTATCAGTTATAATGTAACCAACCAGCTGAGAGTATCAGTTATAATGTTACCAACCAGCTGAGAGTATCAGTTATAATGTAACCAACCAGCTGAGAGTATCAGTTATAATGTTACCAACCAGCTGAGAGGCTGAGGCTGAGGGGGAGTTGCTGTTGAAGTCCTGGGATATGTCTCTCTCTCTCTCTCTGTAAATATTGTCTTTATTAATTAATTCAGTCATGTAATCTGTTTGCGTAGCACTGAATGATACATGACTGTTGCTTTTCTTGTCTGAGGTGAATTCAAATAAAAATGGGTAAATCCACTGGCTGCCAGTTGCTGAAATGACAGTTTATATCCTACATTAGATACATCAGGTATTCAACTCTTTAATGACAGTTTATATCCTACATTAGACACATCAGGTATTCAACTCTTTAATACAGTTTATATCCTACATTAGATACATCAGGTATTCAACTCTTTAATGACAGTTTATATCCTACATTAGACACATATCCTACATTAGACACATCAGGTATTCAACTCTTTAATGACAGTTTATATCCTACATTAGATACATCAGGTATTCAACTCTTTAATGACAGTTTATATCCTACATTAGATACATCAGGTATTCGACCCTTTAAGTTGGTTGAGCTGCAGAGTCTGAGTTTTCAGGATTTTATTTTCAGCAGCATTTCCAGTGGTCCTCTACCGTATGTGGTACTATTTCCATAGATAGATGTATTTCCATAGATATACAGTGCATTTGGAAAGTATTTTTTAACATTTTGTTACATTACAGCCTTATTCTAAAATTGATTAAATCGTTTTTTTCCTCATCAATCTACACACAATACCCCATAATGACAAACCAAAAATAGGTTTTTAGAAATGTATGCAAATGTATTAAAAGCAGAAATAGCTTATTTACTTAAGTATTCAGATCCTTTGCTATGAGACTCTAAATTGAGCTCAGATGCATCTTGTTTCCATTGATCACCCTTGAGATGTTTCTACAAGTTGATTGGAGTCCACCTGTAGTAAATTCAATTGATTTAAAGACACACACCTGTCTATATAAGGTCCCACGGTTGACAGTGCATGTCAGAGCAAAAACCAAGCCATGAGGTCAAAGACAGGATTGGAGAAGGGTACCAAAACATTTCTGCAGCATTGAAGGTCCCCAAGAACACAGTGGCCTCCATCATTCTTAAATGGAACATTTTGGAACCACCAAGACTCTTCCTTAAGCTGGCCACCCGGCCAAACTGAGCAATCGAGGGAGAAGGGCCTTGGTCAGGGGGGTGATCAAGAACCCAATGGTCACTCTGACAGAGCTCCAGAGTTCCTCTGTGGAGATGGGAGAACCTTCCAGAAGGACATCCATCTCTGCAGCACTCCACCAATCAGGCCTTTATGGTAGAGTGGCCAGACGACACTCCTCAGTAAAAGGCACATGACAGCCTGCTTGGTGTTTGCCAAAAGGCACCTAAAGACTCTCAGACCATGAAAAACCAGATTCTCTGGTCTGATGAAACCAAGATTGAACTCTTTGGCCTGAATGCCAAGCATCACATCTGGAGGAAACCTAACACCATCCCTACGGTGAAGCATGGCGGTGGCAGCATCATGCTGTGGGGATGCTTTTCAGCGACAGGGACTGGAAGACTAGTCAGGATCGAGTGAAAGATGAATGGAGCAATGTACAGAAAACCTGCTCCAGAGTGCTCAGGACCTCAGACAAGTCTCTGAATGTCCTTGATTGGCCCAGCCAGAGCGCAGACTTGAACCTGATCGAACATTTCTGAAGAGACCTGAAAATAGCTGTGCAGCGACGCTCCCCATCCAACCTGACAGCGCTTGAGAGAATCTGCAGAGCAGAACGGGAGAAAATCCCAATTTTTATTTTTTTATTTTTTATTTCACCTTTATTTAACCAGGTAGGCAAATTGAGAACAAGTTCTCATTTACAATTGCGACCTGGCCAAGATAAAGCAAAGCAGTTCGACACATACAACAATACAGAGTTACACATGGAGTAAAACAAACATACAGTCAATAACACAGTAGAAAAATAAGTCTATATACAATGTGAGCAAATGAGGTGAGATAAGGTAGGTAAAGGCAAAAGGCCATGGTGGCAAAGTAAATACAATATAGTAAGTAAAACACTGGAATGGTAGATTTGTAGTGGAAGAAAGTGCAAAGTAGAAATAGAAATAGTGGGGTGACAAGGAGCAAAATAAAATAAAGAAATAAATAAATACAGTAGGGGAAGAGGTAGTTGTTTGGGCTAAATTATGGATGGGCTATGTACAGGTGCAGTAATCTGTGAGCTGCTCTGACAGCTGGTGCTTAAAGCTAGTGAGGGAGATAAGTGTTTCCAGTTTCAGAGATTTTTGTAGTTCGTTCCAGTCATTGGCAGCAGAGAACTGGAAGGAGAGGCTGCCGAAGGAGGAATTGGCTTTGGGGGGTGACCAGTGAGATATACCTGCTGGAGCGCGTGCTACAGGTGGGTGCTGCTATGGTGACCAGTGAGCTGAGATAAGGGGGGACTTTACCTAGCAGGGTCTTGTAGATGATCTGGAGCCAGTGGGTTTGATGACGAGTATGAAGCGAGGGCCAGCCAACGAGAGCGTACAGGTCGCAGTGGTGGGTAGTATATGGGGCTTTGGTGACAAAACGGATGGCACTGTGATAGACTGCATCCAATTTATTGAGTAGGGTATTGGAGGCTATTTTGTAAATGACATCGCCGAAGTCGAGGATCGGTAGGATGGTCAGTTTTACGAGGGTATGTTTGGCAGCATGAGTGAAGGATGCTTTGTTGCGAAATAGGAAGCCAATTCTAGATTTAACTTTGGATTGGAAATGTTTTATGTGAGTCTGGAAGGAGCGTTTACAGTCTAACCAGACACCTAGGTATTTGTAGTTGTCCAAATATTCTAAGTCAGAACCGTCCAGAGTAGTGATGCTGGACGGGTGGGCAGGTGCAGGCAGCGATCGGTTGTAGAGCATGCATTTAGTTTTACTTGTATTTAAGAGCAGTTGGAGGCCACGGAAGGAGAGTTGTATGGCATTGAAGCTCGTCTGGAGGGTTGTTAACACAGCGTCCAAAGAAGGCCCAGAAGTATACAGAATGGTGTCGTCTGCGTAGAGGTGGATCAGAGACTCACCAGCAACAAGAGCGACATCATTGATGTATACAGAGAAGAGAGTCGGCCCAAGAATTGAACCCTGTGGCACCCCCATAGAGACTGCCAGAGGTCCAGACAACAGGCCCTCTGATTTGACACACTGAACTCTATCAGAGAAGTAGTTGGTGAACCAGGCGAGGCAATCATTTGAGAAACCAAGACTGTTGAGTCTGCCGATGAGGATGTGGTGATTGACAGAGTTGAAAGCCTTGGCCAGGTCAATGAATACGGCTGCACAGTATTGTTTCTTATTGATGGCGGTTAAGATATCGTTTAGGACATTGAGCGTGGCTGAGGTGCACCAATGACCAGCTCTGAAACCAGATTGCATTGCGGAGAATGTGCGGTAGGATTCGAAATGGTCGGTAATCTGTTTGTTAACTTGGCTTTCGAAGACCTTAGAAAGGCAGGGTAGGATAGATATATGTCTGTAGCAGTTTGGGTCAAGAGTGTCCCCCCCTTTGAAGAGGGGGATGAGCGCAGCTGCTTTACAATCTTTGGGAATCTCAGACGACATGAAAGAGAGGTTGAACAGGCTAGTAATAGGGGTTGCAACAATTTCGGCAGATAATTTTAGAAAGAAAGGGTCCAGATTGTCTAAGCTGGCTGATTTGTAGGGGTCCAGATTTTGCCGCTCTTTCAGAACATCAGCTGACTGGATTTGGGAGAAGGAGAAATGGGGAAGGCTTGGGCGAGTTGCTCTGGGGGGTGCAGTGCTGTTGACCGGGGTAGGGGTAGCCAGGTGGAAAGCATTGCCAGCCGTAGAAAAATGCTTATTGAAATTCTCAATTATAGTGGATTTGTCGGTGGTGACAGAGTTTCCTATCCTCAGTGCAGTGGGCAAGCTTGTATCGTCATACCCAAGAAGACTCGAGGCTGTAATCACTGCCAAAGGTGCTTCAACAAAGTACTGAGTAAAGGGTCTGAATACTTATGTAAATGTGATATTTAAAAAAAAAAAATTATACATTTACAACATTTCTAAAAACCTGTTTCTGCTTTGTCATTATGGGGTATTCTGATGTCATTATGGGGTATTGTGATGTCATTATGGGGTATTGTGTTTGTAGATTGATGAGGGAAATAAACAATTGAATCCATTTTAGAATAAGGCTGTAACGTAACAAAATGTAGAAAAAGTGAAGGGGTGTAACGATTGTCGTCTAATGGGGACCAAGACGCGGCGTGTGACGTGCTCATATTTACTTTTATTTAACTCAAAATCAAACAAACAACAAAACGACCGAAAACAGTCCCGTCAGGTGCAACAAACACAAAACAGGAAACAACCACTCACAAAACACAGGAAAAAACACCCCTACTAAATAGGACCTTCAATTAGAGGCAACGAGGAACGGCTGCATCCAATTGAAGGTCAACCCAAGAAACTTAAACATAGAAATAGACACACTAGAATAAACATAGAAATATACTAACATAGAACCTAAACCAAAAACCCTGAAACACATAAAACAAACACCCCCTGCCACGCCCTGACCAAACTACAATAACAAATAACCCCCCTTTACTGGTCAGGACGTGACAGTACCCCCCCAAAGGTGCAGACCCCGTATGCACCTCAAACAAAAAACACAAAAATAAACCCCAAATAAAGTGGGGGAGGGAGGGTGGCCACCGTCACCGACGGTTCCTATGCTACATCCCCCCTTCCCAAACCTCCCCCCACGGAGGTGGCTCTGGCTCCGGGCTTAATCCCCACTCTAACCTGTCCACCCCTGCTGAAGGCTCAGGGCTGTAGCCCACCGCTGAAGGCTCTGGGCTGAGGGGCGACTCTGGCTGCGCCGGACTGGCGGGTGACTCTGGCTGGCCCGGACTGGAGGGCGACTCTGGCTGCGCCGGACTGGCGGGCCGTCTCTGTCGGTTCCGGACTGTGGGCCGTCTCTGTCGGTTCCGGACTGTGGGACGTCGCCGGAAGCACTGGATGGGGAACTGTCGCCAGAAGCTCTAGACGGGGCACTGTCGCCGGAAGCTCTAGACGGGGCACTGTCGCCGGAAGCTCTAGACGGGGACTACGCACTAAAGGCCTGATGCGTGGGACTGGCTTTGGAGGCGCCAGAGTAGTGACACACACCACAGGGCTAGTGCGAGGAGCAGGAACAGGACGTACTGGACTGGGCAGGCGCACTAAAGGCCTAGTGCGTGGGACTGGCTTAGGAGGCGCCAGCCTAGTAACACGCATTTCAGGGCTAGTGCGAGGAGCAGGAACAGGACGTACTGGACTGTGGAGGCTTACCGGAGAGAGCGTGCGAGAAGCAGGCACATGCTCGACACAATAAGCACGGTGAGTTTGCTCAGGGCTTACCCCTGGTCCAGCCAAACTACCCGTGTGCCCCCCCCAAAAAATTTGGGGGCTGCCTCTCGTTCTTCCCTGGTAGGCTCCGATAACGTTCAATAACTTGCCCCCGAGTCCAGTTTCTTCTCTCCATCCACTCCAATACCGACCAGGTGTCCATCTCTGCCCGGGCACGCCGCTTGATCCAGTCATGGTGGGTGGTTCTGTAATAATCGTTGTAGTGAGTGGACCAAAACGCGGCGTGTGACGTGCTCATATTTACTATTATTTAACTCAAAATCAAACAAACAACAAAACGACTGAAAACAGTCCCGTCAGGTGCAACTTACACAAAACAGGAAACAACCATCCACAAAACACAGGAAAAAACACTCCTACTAAATAGGACCTTCAATTAGAGGCAACGAGGAACGGCTGCCTCCAATTGAAGCTCAACCCAAGAAACTTAAACATAGAAATAGACACACTAGGATAAACGTAGAAATATACTAACATAGAACCTAAACCAAAAACCCCGAAACACATAAAACAAACACCCCCTGCCACGCCCTGACCAAACTACAATAACAAATAACCCCCCTTTACTGGTCAGGACTTGACAAGGGGTCTGAATACTTTAAGAATGCATTGTATGTAATTTCATAGATTGATGTATTTCTATAGATAGAGGATGTGTAGTCAATATTGAGTCATCAGTCGGCTCAGGTAGAGCAGTGAACAGATGGTACAGTAGAGATTAGACCTGGACACACACACACACACACACACACACACACACACACACACACACACACACACACACACACACACACACACACACACACACACACACACACACACACACACACACAGCATGGTGCAGTAGCAGTAAGACCTGCATAGACCTGCATGGTTTCATAATGTGTCCTCTCCTCTCCTCTCCTCTCCTCTCCTCTCCTCTCCTCTCCTCTCCTCTCCTCTCCTCTCCTCTCCTCTCCTCTCCCTCTCCCTCTCCTCCTCCTCCCTCCCTCAGCACAGCTCAGCCCTTAGGACTGCCAACATTAACCCTACTAGGTTGCGTCCTTAATGGCAAGCTGATTTACATGATGATCCATAGTCCTATAGGTCCAAGCAGTTCCATCACTTCCTGCTTTCCAGGCATGTTGTTTCATCGCTGGTCCATGATAAGCTGATTAAGTGTACCAACATTGATATCCGGAGAGGAAATGTGTCTGTGGTAAACAAAGCACTTCAAAGAGCAGCATGGACATCTGACTGTCCCTGAACAGATCTGGGCTGATAGGCCGTCTTCCCTTTGATCCCAGCTGGAAGGAGCCTGAGTGGCTGTGTTCACTGGAAGTGCTAAGCTAGCTGTTCATGGTGCTGCTGTCCCGTGTTGATAAACTCCATTCTAGGAATGGAATGTTACTGTAGCTCTCACAATGGATTTTGTCTCCTGCTTGCCGTGTTCAATTAATAAACCCAGCTCCTCCACATAGCCCAGAGGGGAGGTACTAACACCTGCTGTATACACAAACCCTCCCTCCTCTAGACTGTAACATGCTGGTGTTAACACAGACCCTCCCTCCGCTAGACTGTAACATGCTGCTGTTAACACAGACCCTCCCTCCTCTAGACTGTAACATTCTGCTGTTAACACAGACCCTCCCTCCTCTAGACTGTAACATGCTGCTGTTAACACAGACCCTCCCTCATCTAGACTGTAACATGCTGGTGTTAACACGGACCCTCCCTCCTCTAGACTGTAACATGCTGGTGTTAACACAGACCCTCCCTCCTCTAGACTGTAACATGCTGGTGTTAACACAGACCCTCCCTCCTCTAGACTGTAACATTCTGCTGTTAACACAGACCCTCCCTCCTCTAGACTGTAACATGCTGCTGTTAACACAGACCCTCCCTCCTCTAGACTGTAACATGCTGCTGTTAACACAGACCCTCCTCCCTCCTCTAGACTGTAACATGCTGCTGTTAACACAGACCCTCCCTCCTCTAGACTGTAACATTCTGCTGTTAACACAGACCCTCCCTCCTCTAGACTGTAACTATCACGCTCGTCGTAAGAATGAGGAGACCAAGGCGCAGCATGCGTAGAGTTCCACACGTTTAATAAAGGAAACTCACCAAAACAATACAGAACAAATGAAACGTGAAGTCATGGAGTGCATAACCTGCCCCTACACATAAACAAGATCCCACAACTCAAGGAGGGAAAAAGGGCTGCCTAAGTGTGGTTCCCAATCAGAGACAACGATGGACAGCTGCCTCTGATTGGAAACCACACTCAGCCAAAACAAAGAAATAGAAAAACTAGATTGCCCACCCCACATCAGACCCTGACCTAACCAAACTAGAGGAAAATAAACGTCTCTAAGGTCAGGGCGTGACACTACCCCCCCCCCCGGACTCCTGGCCGCAAACCTGAACCTATAGGGGAGGATCCGGGTGGGCATCTATTCTTGGCGGGGGCTCTGGTTCGGGGCGTAGCCCCCAGTCCGCCCACTGATCCCCCCCCCCCCCCGCTTCTGTGTCGCCTGAGGAACCAGACGTGGATCATCGCCGGAGGCTCTGAACTGCCGAACGCCGCTGAAGACTCTGGACTGCAGGCCGCCGCTGAAGACTCCGGACTGCAGGCCGCCTCTGAAGACTCCGGACTGCAGTCAGCCGCTGAAGACTCCGGACTGCAGGCCGTCGCTGAAGACTCCGGACTGCAGACCGTCGCTGAAGACTCCGGACTGCAGACCGTCGCTGAAGGCTCCGGACTGCAGGCCGTCTCAGGAGGCTCCGGACTGCAGGCCGTCTCAGGAGGCTCCAGACTGCAGGCCGTCTCAGGAGGCTCCGGACTGTAGGCCGTCTCAGGAGGCTCCGGACTCTAGGCCGTCTCAGGAGGCTCCGGACTCTAGGCCGTCTCAGGAGGCTCCGGACTGTAGGCCGTCTCAGGAGGTTCCGGACTGGGGACCGTCGCTGCAGGCTCCGTGCCATGGATCGTCACTACAGGCTCCGCGCCATGGATCATCACTGGAGGCTTCGTGCCATGGATCATCCCTACAGGCTCCGGGCCATGGATTATCACTGGAGGCTTCGTGCCATGGATCATCCCTACAGGCTCCGGGCCATGGATCATCACTGGAGGCTTCGTGCCATGGATCATCACTGGAGGCTAATGACCATGGATCATCACTGGAGGCTTCTTACGTAGAGCCGGAACAGGTCTCACCGGACTGGGGAGATGCACTAGAGACTGGGTGCGCAGAGCAGGCACAGGGTATACTGGGCCGTGGAGGCGCACTGGAGGTCTGGAGCTTAGGGCTGGCACAACCCGTCCTGGCTGTACGCTTACTTTAGCCCGGCAAGGGCGGAGCGCTGGCACAGGACGAACTGGGCTGTGCAGGCGCACTGGCGACACAGTGCGTAGAACTGGCACAGGATATACTGGGCCATGGAGGCGCACTGGAGGTCTGGAGCGTATGGCTGGCACAACTCGTCCTGGCTGGACGCTTACTTTAGCCCGGCAAGGGCGGAGCGCTGGCACAGGACGAACTGGGCTGTGCAGGCGCACTGGCGACACAGTGCGTAGAACTGGCACAGGATATACTGGGCCGTGGAGGCGCACTGGAGGTCTGGAGCGTATGGCTGGCACAACCCGTCCTAGCTGGACGCTTACTTTAGCCCGTGTGGGGCGCGGGCACAGGACGTGTGGGGCGCGGGCACAGGACGAACTGGGCTGTGCAGGCGCACTTGCGACACCGTGCGAATCACCGCATAACACGGTGCCTGACCAGTCCTACTTTCCCCACGGTAAGCACGGGGAGTTGGCTCAGGTCTGAACCCTGACTTAGCCAATCTCCCCGTGTGCTGCCTCTCGGGCTTCCTTCGTTGCCGTGCCTCCCGATCTCATCGTTGTTCCCCCCTCGCTGCTTCCACCTGTTCCCATGGGAGGCGATCCCTTCCGACCTGGATCTCCTACCACGTCCAGGATCCTTTGGCATCCAGGATGTCCTCCCATGTTCACCTCGTCTTCCCCGTAGGCGCACGTTGCTTGGTCTTCTTGTGGTGGGATCTTCTGTCACGCTCGTCGTAAGAATGAGGAGACCAAGGCGCAGCGTGCGTAGAGTTCCACATGTTTAATAAAGGAAACTCACCAAAACAATACAGAACAAACGAAACGTGAAGTCATGTAGTGCATAATCTGCACCTACACATAAACAAGATCCCACAACTCAAGGAGGGAAAAAGGGCTGCCTAAGTATGGTTCCCAATCAGAGACAACAAGCTTCCCTGTGGCTCAGTTGGTAGAGCATGGTGTTTGCAACGCCAGCATGGTGTGTGCAACGCCAGGGTTGTGGGTTCGATTCCCACGGGGGGCCAGTACAAAAAAAAAAAGTGTGAAATTAAATTAAATGTATGCATTCACTAATGTAAGTCGCTCTGGATAAGAGCGTCTGCTAAATGACTAAAATGTAAACGATGGACAGCTGCCTCTGATTGGAAACCAAACTAGAGGAAAATAAATGTCTCTAAGGTCAGGGTGTGACAGTAACATGCTGCTGTTAACACAGACCCTCCCTTCTCTAGGTCGACTGTACCATATGCTGCTGTTAACACAGACCCTCCTCTAGACTGTAACATATGCTGCTGTTAACACAGACCCTCCCTCCTCTGGATGCTGCTGTCATCTTGTGATTTCTAGTCTGCCTTATCAGAGACAGGAGTGCGATGAGGAGCTGTCACACTGGCCTAACAGAGACAGGAGGGTGATGACGAACAGCTCCAGTGGCCTATCAGAGACAGAGGAGTGATGCCAAGCTCCTACACTCTTAGAAAAAAGGGTTCCAAAAGGGTTCTTCTGCTGTCCCCGTAGGATAACCCTTTCTGCTTCCGGGTAGAACTACTTTGGGTTCCATGTAGAGCCCTCTGTGGAATGGGTTCTACCTGGAACCAAAAGGGTTCTAACTAGAACCAAAAAGTGTTCTTCAAAGGGTTCTCCTATGGGAACACCCGAAGAACTGTTTTGAGGTCTAGATAGCATCTTTTTTTCTGAAAGTGTAGCTTTTCAGTCGACCTGCAAGTATCACACGGAGGTACTGAGGCACTGAGGCACTGAGGTACTGGGGCACTGAGGTACTGAGGTACTGAGGCTGAGCATGTAATACCATCATAAACTGGCCTGCAAAGGCTGGCACTTTGTGTTCATACAGTACAGTATGTTAGTTGTAGTCACTTTGTGTTCATACAGTCAGTACAGTATATTAGTTGTTGGCACTCTGTCTTCATACAGTACAGTATATTAGTTGTAGTCACTTTGTATTCATACAGTACAGTATATTAGTTGTAGTCACTTTGTGTTCATACAGTACAGTATATTAGTTGTAGTCACTTTGTGTTCATACAGTACAGTATATTAGTTGTATTCACTATTTGTTCATACGGTACAGTATATTAGTTGTAGTCACTTTGTGTTTATACAGTACAGTGTATTAGTTGTTGGCACTGTGTCTTCATACAGTACAGTATATTAGTTGTAGTCACTATGTGTTCATACAGTTCAGTACAGTATATTAGTTGTAGTCAATCAAATCAATCAAATGTATTTATAAAGCCCTTCTTACATCAGCTGATGTCACAAAGTGCTGTACAGAAATTCATCCTAAAACCCCAAACAGCAAGCAATGCAAGTGTAGAAGCACGGTGGCTAGGAAAAACTCCATAGAAAGGCCGGAACCTAGGAAGAAACCTAGAGAGGAACCAGGCTATGAGGGGTGGCCAGTCCTCTTCTGGCTGTGCTGGGTGGAGATTATAACAGAACATGGCCAAGATTTTCAAATCTTCATAGATGACAAGCAGGGTCAAATAATAATAATCACAGTGGTTGTAGAGGGTGCAACAGGTCAGCACCTCAGGAGTAAATGTCAGTTGGCTTTTCATAGCCGATCATTCAGAGTATCTCTACCGCTCCTGCTGTCTCTAGAGAGTTGGAAACAGCAGGTCTGGGACACGGTAGCACATCTGGTGAACAGGTTAGGTTTCCATAGCAGCAAGCAGAACAGTTGAAACTGGAGCAGCAGCACAACCAGGTGGACTGGGGACAGCAAGGAATCATCAGGCCAGGTAGTCCTGAGGGATGGTCCTAGGGCTCAGGTCCTCCGAGAGAAAGAGAGAGAGAGAGAGAAAGAGAGAGAAGAAGAGAGAGAATTAGAGAGAGCATACTTAAATTCACACAGGACACCGGATAAGACAAGAGAAATTCTCCAAATATAACAGACTGACCCTAGCCCCCCCGACACATAAACTATTGCAGCATAAATACTGGAGGCGGAGACAGGAGGGGTCGGGAGACACTGTGGCACTGTCTGATGATACCCCCAGACAGGGCCAAACAGGCAGGATATAACCCCACCCACTTTGCCAAAGCACAGCCCCCACACCACTAGAGGGATATCTTCAACCACCAACTTACTATCCTGAGACAAGGCCGAATATAGCCCATGAAGATCTCCCCCACGGCATGAACCCGAGGGGGGCGCCAACCCGAGCAGGAGGATTACGTCAGTGACTCAACCCACTCAAGTGACGCACCCCTCCTAGGGATGGCATGGAAGAGCACCAGTAAGCCAGTGACTTAGCCCCTGTAATAGGGTTTGAGGCTGAGAATCCCAGTGGAGAGAGGGGAACCGGCCAGGCAGAGACAGCAAGGGCGGTTTGTTGCTCCAGTGCCTTTCCGTTCACCTTCACACTCCCGAGCCAGACTACACTCAATCATAGGACCTACTGAAGAGATGAGTCTTCAATAAAGACTTAAAGGTCGAGACCAAGTCTGCGTCTCTCACATGGACAGTCAGACCATTCCATAAATATTTAGCTCTATAGGAGAAATCCCTGCCTCCAGCTGTTTGCTCAGAAATTTTAGGGACAGTAAGGAGTCCTGCGTATTGTGACCATAGCGTACGTGTAGGTATGTACGGCAGGACCAATTCGGAAAGATAGGTAGGAGCAAGCCCATGTAATGCTTTGTAGGTTAGCAGTAAAACCTTGAAATCAGCCATAGCCTTAACAGAAAGCCAGTGTAGAGAGGCTAGCACTGGAGTAATATGATCAAATGTTTTGGTTCTAGTCAAGATTCTAGCAGCCGTGTTTAGCACGAATTTAAGTTTATTTAGTGCTTTATCCGGGTAGCCGGAAAGTAGAGCATTGCAGTAGTCTAACCTAGAAGTGACAAAAGCATGGATTAGCTGTTCTGCATCCTTTTTGGACAGTTTCAGTTACGAAGATGGAAAAAAGCTGTCCTTGAAACAGTCTTGATATGTTATTCAATAGAGAGATCAGGGTCCAGAGTAACGCCGAGGTCCTTCACAGTTTTACTTGAGATGACTGTACAACCATCAAGATTAATTGTCAGATTCAACAGAAGATCTCTTTGTTTCTTGGGACCTAGAACTAGCATCTCTGTTTTGTCCGAGTTTAAAAGTAGAAACATTTCTCGCCATCCACTTTCTTATGTCTGAAACACTGGCTTCCAGGGAAGGCAATTTTGGGGCTTCACCATGTTTCATCGAAATGTACAGCTGTGTGTCATCCACTTAGCAGTGAAAGTTAACGTTATGTTTCCCGAATGACATTACCAAGAGGTAAAATGTATAGTTAAAACAATAGGGGTCCTAAAACGGAGCCTTGAGGAACACCGACATTTACAGTTGATTTGTCAGAGGACAAACCATCTACAGAGACAAACTGATATCTTTCCGAAAGATAAGATCTAACCAGGCCAGAACTTGTCCGTGTAGACCAATTTGGGTTTCCAATCTCTCCAAAAGAATGTGGTGATCGATGGTATCAAAAGCAGCACTAAGGTCTAGGAGCACGAGGACAGATGCAGAGCCTTCTGCTTATTCTAACATTTTTGAGAGAAAAGGGAGTTTCGATATAGGCCGATAGTTTTTGATATTTTCTGGGTCAAGGTTTGGCTTTTTTAAGAGACACTTTATTACTGCCACTTTTAGTGAGTTTGGTACACATCCGGTGGATAGAGAGACGTTTACTATGTTCAACATAGGAGGGCCAAGCACAGGAAGCAGCTCTTTCAGTAGTTTAGTTGGAAGAGGGTCCAGTATGCAGCTTGAAGGTTTAGAGGCCGTGATTATTTTCATCAATGTGTCAAGAGATATAGTATTAAAAAACTTGAGTGTCTCCCTTGATCCTAGGTCCTGGCAGTGTTGTGCAGACTCAGGACAACTGAGCTTTGGAGGAATACGCAGATTTAAAGAGGAGTCCATAATTTGCTTTCTAATGACCCTTTTCGTCAAAGAAGGTCATGAATTTATCATTGTTGAAGTGAAAGCCATCCTGTCTTGGGCATTGCTGCTTTTTAGTTAGCTTTGCGACAGTATCAAAAATACATTTTGGATTGTTCTTATTTTCCTCAATTAAGTTGGAAAAATAGGATGATCGAGCAGCAGTGAGGGCTCTTCAATACTGCACGGTACTGTCTTTCCAAGCAATTCGGAAGACTTCCAGTTTGGTGTAGCGCCATTTCCGTTCCAATTTTCTGGAAGCTTGCTTCAAAGCTCAGGTATTTTCTGTGTACCAGGGAGCTAGTTTCTTATGAAAAATATTTTTTGTTTTTAGGGGTGCGACTGCATCTATGGTATTGCGCAAGGTTAAATTGAGTTCCTCAGTTAGGTGGTTAACTGATGTTTGTACTCTGACATCCTTTGGTAGGTGGAGGGAGTCTGGAAGGGCATCTAAGAATCTTTGGGTTGTCCGAGAATTTATAGCATGGCTTTTGATGGTTGGGGTCTGAGCAGATTATTTATTGCGATTGCAAACGTAATAAAATGGTGGTCTGATAGTCCAGGATTATGAGGAAAAACATTAAGATCCAGAACATTTATTCCACGGGACAAAACTAGGTCCAGAGTATTACTGTGGCAGTGAGTAGGTCCGGAGATATGTTGGACAAAACCCACTGAGTCGATGATGGCTCCGAAGGCCTTTTGGAGTGGGTCTGTGGACTTTTCCATGTGAATATTAAAGTCACCAACAATGTGAATATTATCTGCCATGACTACAAGGTCTTATAGGAATTCAGGGAACTCAGTGAGGAACGCTGTATATGGCCCAGGAGGCCTGTAAACAGTAGCTATAAAAAGTGATTGAGTAGGCTGCATAGATTTCATGACTAGAAGCTCAAAAGATGAAAATGCAGTCGTTTTTATTTTTTGTAAACTGAAATTTACTATCGTAAATGTTAACAACAACTCTGCCTTTGCGGAATGCGTGGGGGATATGGTCACTAGTGTAACCAGGAGGTGAGGCCTCATTTAACACAGTAAATTCATCAGGCTTAAACCATGTTTCAGTCAGGCCAATCACATCAAGATTATGATCAGTGATTAGTTCATTGACTATAACTTCCTTGGAAGTGAGGGATCACACATTAAGTAGCCCTATTTTGAGGTGTGAGATATCACAATCTCTTCCAATAATGGCAGGAATGGTGGAGGTCTTTATTCCAGTGAGATTGCTAAGGCGAACACCGCCATGTTTAGTTTTGCCCAACCTAGATCGAGGCACAGACACGGTCTCAATGGGGATAGCTGAGCTGACTACATTGACAGTGCTAGTGGCAGACTCCACTAAGCTGGCAGGCTGGCGAACAGCCTGCTGCCTGGCCTGCACCCTATCTCATTGTGGAGCTAGGGGAGTTAGAGCCCTGTCTATGTTCGTAGATAAGATGAGAGCACCCCTCCAGCTAGGATGGAGTCCGTCACTCCTCAGCAGGCCAGGCTTGGTCCTGTTTGTGGGTGAGTCCCAGAAAGAGGGCCAATTATCTACAAATTCTATCTTTTGGGAGGGGCAGAAAACAGTTTTCAACCAGCGATTGAGTTGTGAGACTCTGCTGTAGAGCTCATCACTCCCCTTAACTGGGAGGGGGCCAGAGACAATTACTCGATGCCGACACATCTTTCTAGCTGATTTACACGCTGAAGCTATGTTGCGCTTGGTGACCTCTGACTGTTTCATCCTAACATCGTTGGTGCCGACGTGGATAACAATATCTCTATACTCTCTACACTCGCCAGTTTTAGCCTTAGCCAGCACCATCTTCAGATTAGCCTTAATGTTGGTAGCCCTGCCCCCTGGTAAACAGTGTATGATCGCTGGATGATTCGTTTTAAGTCTAATACTGCATGTAATGGAGTCACCAATGACTAGGGTTTTCAATTTGTCAGAGCTAATGGTGGGAGTCTTCGGCGTCTCAGACCCCGTAACGGGAGGAGTAGAGACCAGAGAAGGCTCGGCCTCCGACTCGCTGCTTAATGGGGAGAACCGGTTGAAACTTTCTGTCGGCTGAATGAGTGACACCGGTTGAGCATTCCTACAGCATTTCCTTCCAGAAGCCATGAGAAAATTGTCCGGCTGCGGGGACTGTGCGAGGGGATTTATACTACTATCTGTACTTACTGGTGGCACAGACGCTGTTTCATCCTTTCCTACACTGAAATTACCCTTGCCTAACGATTGCGTCTGAAGCTGGGCTTGCAGCACAGCTATCCTTGCCATAAGACGATCGCTCTCCTGTATATTATGAGTACAGCGACTGCAATTAATACAGTACAGTATATTAGTTGTGTTGATACAGTATAGTACAGTGTGTTAGTTGTGTTGATACAGTACAGTACAGTATATTAGTTGTGTTGATACAGTTCAGTACAGTGTGTTAGTTGTGTTGATACAGTACAGTACAGTACAGTACAATACAGTACAGTATGTTAGTTGTGTTGATACAGTACAGTACAGTATATTAGTTGTGTTGATACTGTACAGTACAGTATATTAGTTATGTTGATACAGTACAGTACAGTGTATTAGTTGGGTTGATACAGTACAGTGTATTAGTTGTGTTGATACAGTACAGTATTCTAGTTGTGTTGAATATGAATAGGGATACTGAACATACATTATGAGGCTGTGTTCATGTCATCTTCATGTAGGAAGATACCAGTGGAAGTAGAAGTGTCTTTATTTGATTTAGGAAATGATCTGTAATCTGTAATCTCACACATCCAGCATTGTACATAATCAATCTTACCCTCCCTCCCTCCCTCCCTCCCTCCCTCCCTCCCTCCCTCCCTCCCTCCCTCCCTCCCTCCCTCCCTCCCTCCCTCCCTCCCTCCCTCCCTCCCTCCCTCCCTCCCTCCCTCCCTCCCTCCCTCCCTCCCACCCTCTCTCTCTCTCTCTCTCTCTCTCTCTCTCTCTCTCTCTCTCTCTGTCTCTCTCTGTCTCTCAGCACAGCTCCAGCTAACAGAGCAGTTTTCCAACAGGCTGGTTCTGATTAGAGTTATTGGTATATTCTGGAATGACCCAGTTCCCATGCCTCTCTGCTCTCTGTGTTCTGTGTTCTGTGCTCTGTGTTCTGTGCTCTGTGTTCTGTGCTCTGTGCGCTGTGCTCTGTGTTCTGTGTCCAAAAAGGGTTTTACCTGGAACATAAAAGGTTTCTCCTATGTTGACAGCCGAAGAACCCTTTTGGAACCCTTTCTTCTAAGAGTGTAGGATTAATCAGTGTTCTTGTCTTGGCCCTGGAACTGTAGGACTAATCAGTGTTCTCCACTTGACCCTGGAACTGTAGGACTAATCAGTGTTCTCGTCTTGACCCTGGAACTGTAGGACTAATCAGTGTTCTCCACTTGGCCCTGGAACTGGAGGACTAATCAGTGTTCTCGTCTTGGCCCTGGAACTGTAGGACTAATCAGTGTTCTCCACTTGGCCCTGGAACTGTAGGACTAATCACAGTTCTCGTCTTGGCCCTGGAACTGTAGGACTAATCAGTGTTCTCCTCTTGGCCCTAGAACTGTAGGACTAATCAGTGTTCTCGTCTTGACCCTGGAACTGTAGGACTAATCAGTGTTCTCCTCTTGACCCTGGAACTGTAGGACTAATCAGTGTTCTCCTCTTGACCCTGGAACTGTAGGACTAATCAGTGTTCTCCTCTTGACCCTGGAACTGTAGGACAAATCACAGTTCTCGTCTTGACCCTGGAACTGTAGGACTAATCAGTGTTCTCCTCTTGACCCTGGAACTGTAAGACAAATCACAGTTCTCGTCTTGACCCTGGAACTGTAGGACTAATCAGTGTTCTCCTCTTGACCCTGGAACTGTAGGACTAATCAGTGTTCTCGTCTTGACCCTGGAACTGTAGGACTAATCAGTATTCTCCTCTTGACCCTGGAACTGTAGGACTAATCAGTGTTCTCCTCTTGACCCTGGAACTGTAGGACTAATCAGTGTTCTCCTCTTGACCCTGGAACTGTAGGACTAATCAGTGTTCTCGTCTTGGCCCTAGAACTGTAGGACTAATCAGTGTTCTCCTCTTGGCCCTGGAACTGTAGGACTAATCAGTGTTCTCCTCTTGACCCTGGAACTGTAGGACTAATCAGTGTTCTCCACTTGACCCTGGAACTGTAGGACTAATCAGTGTTCTTGTCTTGACCCTGGAACTGTAGGACTAATCAATGTTCTCCTCTTGACCCTGGAACTGTAGGACTAATCAGTGTTCTTGTCTTGACCCTGGAACTGTAGGACTAATCAATGTTCTCCTCTTGGCCCTGGAACTGTAGGACTAATCAGTGTTCTCGTCTTGGCCCTGGAACTGTAGGACTAATCAGTGTTTTTGTCACGTCTGCTCTCGCTCTTCCCTTCCCCTGGCGCTTGAGGGCGCCAGATTACCCAGCATCACACATTCCTGCCATCATCACTCACACCTGCCCTCCCTCGTCACTCGCATCAGTGTTATTGGACTCACCTGGACTCACTTATCACATGTTCATTTCCTCCCCTATATTTGTCTGTTCCCTTGCTCTGTTCCCTGCTGCTGCATTGATTGTTTCTTGTCTTAGTTTCTGTTTGCTGACGCTGTGCCTGTCTCGTTATATGTCCATCCTTTATTAAATGTTACTCCCCGTACCTGCTTCGTCTCTCCAGCGTCATTCCGCGTGACAGTTCTCTTCTTGGCCCTGGAACTATAGGACTAATCAGTAGCTTCATTAAAGGTCCATCGTCTGCTTCTCCACTACATATGCAATATGCATGACCAATACCCTGTCAGCATTAAATGGATGTTTATTCCCTGTCAGTGTTCTACAAGCAGAGTGCCTTCAGAACAAAACTGTAGGAGGAGACAGCTTGTTAGATGCAGGACTGTTCCTGGTATAAGAAGGTGCAACGTCCCTGTAGTCAACCATCGTTCTGTGGTGATATGATAATATCTATGGTCACAGTAGGGTAAAGGTCAACCATAGTGGTGTGGTGATATGATAATATCTATGGTCACAGCAGGGTAAAGGTCAACCATAGTTCTGTGGTGATATGATAATATCTATGGTCACAGTAGGGTAAAGGTCAACCATAGTTCTGTGGTGATATGATAATATCTATGGTCACAGTAGGGTAAAGGTCAACCATAGTTCTGTGGTGATATGATAATATCTATGGTCACAGTAGGGTAAAGGTCAACCATAGTGGTGTGGTGATATGATAATATCTATGGTTACAGTAGGGTAAAGGTCAACCATCGTTCTGTGGTGATATGATAATATCTATGGTCACAGTAGGGTAAAGGTCAACCATAGTTCTGTGGTGATATGATAATATCTATGGTCACAGTAGGGTAAAGGTCAACCATAGTTCTGGGGTGATATGATAATATATATGGTCACAGTAGGGTAAAGGTCAACCATAGTGGTGTGGTGATATGATAATATCTATGGTCACAGTAGGGTAAAGGTCAACCATAGTTCTGTGGTGATGTGATAATATCTATGGTCACAGTAGAGTAAAGGTCAACCATAGTTCTGTGGTGATATGATAATATCTATGGTCACAGTAGAGTAAAGGTCAACCATAGTGGTGTGGTGATATGATAATATCTATGGTCACAGTAGGGTAAAGGTCAACCATAGTTCTGTGGTGATATGATAATATCTATGGTCACCGTAGAGTAAAGGTCAACCATAGTTCTGTGGTGATATGATAATATATATGGTCACAGTAGAGTAAAGGTCAACCATAGTGGTGTGGTGATATGATAATATCTATGGTCACAGTAGGGTAAAGGTCAACCATAGTGGTGTGGTGATATGATAATATCTATGGTCACAGTAGGGTAAAGGTCAGATAAACATGAATTATCTTCTGATTTATAAGAAATACAGTACAGCTGTTTTAAAGAATACCACAGTGTTCCTTTTGTGTCAAACCAACATAGGGTTTGATGGGGCTATGGGCCGACCAGGGGTTCTGTATCGGGTATCAAACCAACACAGGGTTTGATGGGGCTATGGGCCGACCAGGGGTTCTGTATCGGGTATCAAACCAACACAGGGTTTGATGGGGCTATGGGCCGACCAGGGGTTCTGTATTGGGTATCAAACCAACACAGGGTTTGATGGGGCTATGGGCCGACCAGGGGTTCTGTATCTGGTATCAAACCAACACAGGGTTTGATGGGGCTATGGGCCGACCAGGGGTTCTAGTTGGTAACATATTTGGCCTTTTGTTGTCCATGTATTTTTGACTTATTGTTGAATACTTAAACAGTATTATAATCTTGCTCTAAACTCATTCTCTGCTTTACCGACAAGATAAAGTCTCATTTTGTTCTTAAATAACTGAGACATAATGGCTATGATGCTGATTGGCCTGTAGCTGGCACAGGGGTCTGGCTGGGGCACAATACAAGGAAGTGGCTGTGCAGACTGAGACAGAGACAGGGATAGGGAGGAGTAGTAGTGTAGTAGTGCAGAGAGAAGGAGAAGGAGAGAGAGGGAGGGAGAGAGAGAGACAGAAAGAGAGAGAAAGAGAGAAAGGGAGGGGGAAGTACTGTAGTGTGGAGAGAGAGAGAGATTGTAAATACAACCCATATTCATGTTTATTTATTTTCCCTTTTGCACTTTAACTATTTGTACATAATTATGACATTTGAAATGTCTTTATTCTTTTGTAACTTTTGTGAGTGTAATGTTTACTGTACATTTTTATTGTTTATTTCACTTTTGTTTATTATCTATTTCACTTGCTTTGGCAATGTTAACATATGTTACTGTCTCAGTGGTGGGCCACAAGGCTTGACTGGGAAGCCATCCTACACTCAGTATACAGTAGTCTGGTCCACCCATCACAGAATGCAATGTTGACTTGAACATAAGTCTATGTTCTACAGGGCATTCTAGTCATTCTAATTCTATGTTCTACAGGGCATTCTAGTCATTCTAATTCTATGTTCTACAGGGCATTCTAGTCATTCTAATTCTATGTTCTACAGGGCATTCTAGTCATTATAAATCTATAGTCTACTACAGGCCTAGATTATTGGCCGTGTCCACTGGTCAGACGGGCCGGCCGCCGTGGTGCTTCCTGCTGTGTCAGACAGCAGCCCATACACACAGAAAGTACCCTTGTCCCCCTTAGCTCTGATTGGACAGTTTGGTCTGGCTGCCTGAGGCAGATTGTGGTGTGTGTGAACTCCTTATAGAACGGAATGGAGAGAGAGTTTTCATTCATCCTGTTCCCCTAGCTTTGTTAAGAACACAGCTTGTGTTCCAAATGGAACCCTGTTCCCTATATAGTGCACTGCTTTTGACCAGGACCCAGAGATTCCCTACATAGTGCACTACTTTAGACCAGCACCTGTCCATGGGCAGTACGTCTCATACAAGGCTACTTAGAAAGGGACTAGGGTGCCGTTTGTGATGCAGACATAGTGAAGCATCATGGACCAGCACACATTGTGCCCTCAATACTTCTGGAACAGATGACTCTGTTTATCATAGCATTCATAGGCCTAAATGAAGGTTTTGTTGTCATGTTGTGCTTTATTATGTAATTGTGAACATGATGAACAAGCCGTTTCTTCAGTAAATTTGTTCTCAGTGTAGAGCCCCTCTCATCCGACATGCATCTGTGATAAACCATTTTATTCATCATTAAACGTCAGGGAGTTCCAACCCGAACATCCTCAGAGATCAGTCCTACTTCATGGTCATCATGTTTCATAGCAACCTAGTGGTGGGTGCTGTTCTAAGTTGATGGGCCATTCAGTGTTCTGGCTCACTGCTTTCATCTGACTGATGCACTACCCTTCAGTCATGGGGTCTATCTCAACACTCTAGAAGTGGCTTCCTCTTCTCGTCTCCTTTCCCCCATTCTACTCTGTTGTGTTGAACGTGGACAGAAGAGTATTTTAGTAGACTGTGTAATAGGCAGCCATCCTTCATATTGCTTTGACACATCGTGGGTTTTCAGATCAGTAGAACTCTCTTCTACTTGGAACCTAGAGGGTTCTAACTGGAACCAAAAGAGTTCTAACTGGAACCTAAAGGCTTCTAACTGGAACCAAAAAGGGTTCTTCATACTGTAGATGGAGAGGAGATGAAGGATGGAAGCCACATTAGACTATTGAGATGAAGCCCTGGCCCAGTTTCTCATCCAACCTTCACACAGCAGAACAGCAGAGCAGAGGTCTAATCAGCAGGGTCCTAATCCAGGCACTTGTCATCTCCCGCCTGGATTACTGCAACTCGCTGTTGGCTGGGCTCCCTGCCTGTGCCATTAAACCCCTACAACTCATCCAGAACGCCGCAGCCCGTCTGGTGTTCAACCTTCCCAAGTTCTCTCACGTCACCCCGCTCCTCCGCTCTCTCCACTGGCTTCCAGTTGAAGCTCGCATCCGCTACAAGACCATGGTGCTTGCCTACGGAGCTGTGAGGGGAACGGCACCTCCGTACCTTCAGGCTCTGATCAGGCCCTACACCCAAACAAGGGCACTGCGTTCATCCACCTCTGGCCTGCTCGCCTCCCTACCTCTGAGGAAGCACAGTTCCCGCTCAGCCCAGTCAAAACTGTTCGCTGCTCTGGCACCCCAATGGTGGAACAAGCTCCCTCACGACGCCAGGACAGCGGAGTCAATCACCACCTTCCGGAGACACCTGAAACCCCACCTCTTCAAGGAATACCTGGGATAGGATAAAGTTATCCTTCTAACCCCCCCCCCCCCCCTTAAAATATTTAGATGCACTATTGTAAGTGGTTGTTCCACTGGATATTATAAGGTGAATGCACCAATTTGTAAGTCGCTCTGGATAAGAGCGTCTGCTAAATGACTTAAATGTAAAAAAATGTAAATGTCTAATCAGCAGGGTCTAATCAGCAGAGTTCTAATCAGCAGGTGTCTGATCAGCAGTGGTCTAATCAGCAGAGGTCTAATCAGCAGGGGTCTAATTAGCAGAGGTCTAATTAGCAGGGTTCTAATCAGAAGAGGTCTAATCAGCAGAGGTCTAATCAGCAGTGGTCTAATCAGCAGGGTTCTAATCAGAAGAGGTCTAATCAGCAGAGGTCTAATTAGCAGGGTTCTAATCAGAAGAGGTCTAATCAGCAGGGGTCTAATCAGCAGAGGTCTAATCAGCAGGGTTCTAATCAGCAGGGTTCTAATCAGCAGGGTTCTAATCAGCAGGTGTCTAATCAGCAGAGGTCTAATCAGCAGGGTTCTAATCAGCAGGCGTCTAATCAGCAGGGTTATAATCAGCAGGGTTATAATCAGCAGGTGTCTAATCAGCAGGGTTCAAATCAGCAGGTGTCTAATCAGCAGGTGTCTAATCAGCAGGGTGTCTTATCAGCAGGGTTATAATCAGCAGGGTTCTAATCAGCAGGTGTCTAATCAGCAGGGGTCTAATCAGCAGGTGTCTAATCAGCAGGTGTCTAATCAGCAGGGTGTCTAATCAGCAGAGGTCTAATCAGCAGGTTTCTAATCAGAAGGTGTCTAATCAGCAGGGTTATAATCAGAAGGTGTCTAATCAGCAGGGTTATAATCAGAAGGTGTCTAATCAGCAGGTGTCTAATCAGCAGGGTTATAATCAGCAGGGTAATAATCAGCAGGGTTATAATCAGAAGGTGTCTAATCAGCAGGGTTCGCGGGTAATCAGCGGGCAGGGGCCGCGGTCTACAGCGGCGTCACGCAGGGTTATAATCAGCAGGTGTCTAATTAGCAGGGTTCTAATCAGCAGAGGTCTAATCAGCAGTGGTCTAATCAGCAGAGGTCTAATCAGCAGGGGTCTAATTAGCAGAGGTCTAATTAGCAGGGTTCTAATCAGAAGAGGTCTAATCAGCAGAGGTCTAATCAGCAGAGGTCTAATCAGAAGTGGTCTAATCAGCAGGGTTCTAATCAGTAGAGGTCTAATCAGCAGAGGTCTAATTAGCAGGGTACTAAACAGAAGAGGTCTAATCAGCAGGGGTCTAATCAGCAGAGGTCTAATCAGCAGGGTTCTAATCAGCAGGGTTCTAATCAGCAGGGTTCTAATCAGCAGGGTTCTAATCAGCAGGTGTCTAATCAGCAGAGGTCTAATCAGCAGGTTTCTAATCAGCAGGTGTCTAATCAGCAGGGTGTCTAATCAGCAGGGTGTCTAATCAGCAGAGGTCTAATCAGCAGGTTTCTAATCAGAAGGTGTCTAATCAGCAGGGTTATAATCATAGGTGTCTAATCAGCAGGGTTATAATCAGAAGGTGTCTAATCAGCAGGGTTATAATCAGAAGGTGTCTAATCAGCAGGTGTCTAATCAGCAGGGTTATAATCAGCAGGGTAATAATCAGCAGGGTTATAATCAGAAGGTGTCTAATCAGCAGGGTTCTAATCAGCAGGCGTCTAATCAGCAGGGTTATAATCAGCAGGTGTCTAATTAGCAGGGTTCTAATCAGCAGAGGTCTAATCAGCAGTGGTCTAATCAGCAGAGGTCTAATCAGCAGGGGTCTAATTAGCAGAGGTCTAATTAGCAGGGTTCTAATCAGAAGAGGTCTAATCAGTAGAGGTCTAATCAGCAGAGGTCTAATCAGCAGTGGTCTAATCAGCAGGGTTCTAATCAGTAGAGGTCTAATCAGCAGAGGTCTAATTAGCAGGGTTCTAAACAGAAGAGGTCTAATCAGCAGGGGTCTAATCAGCAGAGGTCTAATCAGCAGGGTTCTAATCAGCAGGGTTCTAATCAGCAGGGTTCTAATCCGCAGGGTTCTAATCAGCAGGTGTCTAATCAGCAGAGGTCTAATAAGCAGTGGTCTAATTAGCAGGGTTCTAATCAGCAGGGTTCTAATCAGCAGGGTTCTAATCAGCAGGGTTATAATCAGCAGGTGTCTAATCAGCAGGGGTCTAATCAGCTGGGTTATAATCAGCAGAGGTCTAATCAGCAGGGTTCCAATCAGCAGGGTTCTAATCAGCAGGTGTCTAATCAGCAGGGGTCTAATCAGCAGGGTTATAATCAGCAGAGGTCTAATCAGCAGGGTTATAATCAGCAGGTGTCTAATCAGCAGGGTTATAATCAGCAGGTGTCTAATCAGCAGGTGTCTAATCAGCAGGGTTCTAATCAGCAGGGTTCTAATCAGCAGGTGTCTAATCAGCAGGGTTATAATCAGCAGGGTTATAATCAGCAGGTGTCTAATCAGCAGGGTTATAATCAGCAGGTGTCTAATCAGCAGGGTTATAATCAGCAGGTGTCTAATCAGCAGGTGTCTAATCAGCAGGGTTCTAATCAGCAGGGTTCTAATCAGCAGGTGTCTAATCAGCAGGGTTATAATCAGCAGGGTTATAATCAGCAGGTGTCTAATCATCAGGTGTCTAATCAGCAGGGTTCTAATTAGCAGGTGTCTAATCAGCAGAGGTCTAATCAGCAGGGTTCTAATCAGCAGGTGTCTAATCAGCAGGGTTATAATCAGCAGTTGTCTTATCAGCAGGGTTCTAATCAGCAGGTGTCTAATCAGCAGGTGTCTAATCAGCAGGGTTATAATCAGCAGGTGTCTAATCAGCAGAGTTCTAATCTGCAGGTGTCTAATCTGCAGGGTTATAATCAGCAGGGTTATAATCAGCAGGTGTCTAATCAGCAGGGTTATAATCAGCAGGGTTCTAATCAGCAGGTGTCTAATCAGCAGGGTTATAATCAGCAGGTGTCTAATCAGCAGAGGTCTAATCAGCAGGTGTCTAATCAGCAGAGGTCTAATCAGCAGGTGTCTAATCAGCAGGGTTCTAATCAGCAGGGTTCTAATCAGCAGGTGTCTAATCAGCAGGGTTATAATTAGCAGGGTTATAATCAGCAGGTGTCTAATCAGCAGGGTTATAATCAGCAGGGTTCTAATCATCAGGTGTCTAATCAGCAGGGTTCTAATTAGCAGGTGTCTAATCAGCAGAGGTCTAATCAGCAGGTGTCTTATAAGCAGGGTCCTAATCAGCAGGTGTCTAATCAGCAGGGATATAATCAGCAGTTGTCTTATCAGCAGGGTTCTAATCAGCAGGTGTCTAATCAGCAGGTTTCTAATCAGCAGGGTTATAATCAGCAGGGTTATAATCAGCAGAGGTGTAATCAGCAGGTGTCTAATCAGCAGGGTTATAATCAGCAGGTGTCTAATCAGCAGAGGTCTAATCTGCAGGTGTCTAATCAGCAGGGTTATAATCAGCAGGGTTATAATCAGCAGGTGTCTAATCAGCAGGGTTATAATCATCAGGGTTCTAATCAGCAGGTGTCTAATCAGCAGGGTTATAATCAGCAGGGTTCTAATCAGCAGGTGTCTAATCAGCAGGGTTATAATCAGCAGGTGTCTAATCAGCAGGTTTCTAATCAGCAGGGTTATAATCAGCAGGGTTATAATCAGCAGAGGTCTAATCAGCAGGTGTCTAATCAGCAGGGTTATAATCAGCAGGTGTCTAATCAGCAGGTGTCAAATCAGCAGAGGTCTAATCAGCAGGGTTCTAATCAGCAGGTGTCTAATCAGCAGGGTTATAATCAGCAGGTGTCTAATCAGCAGAGGTCTAATCAGCAGGTGTCTAATCAGCAGAGGTCTAATCAGCAGGTGTCTTATCAGCAGGGTCCTAATCAGCAGGTGTCTAATCAGCAGGGTTATAATCAGCAGTTGTCTTATCAGCAGGGTTCTAATCAGCAGGTGTCTAATCAGCAGGTTTCTAATCAGCAGGGTTATAATCAGCAGGGTTATAATCAGCAGAGGTGTAATCAGCAGGTGTCTAATCAGCAGGGTTATAATCAGCAGGTGTCTAATCAGCAGAGGTCTAATCTGCAGGTGTCTAATCAGCAGGGTTATAATCAGCAGGGTTATAATCAGCAGGTGTCTAATCAGCAGGGTTATAATCATCAGGGTTCTAATCAGCAGGTGTCTAATCAGCAGGGTTATAATCATCAGGGTTCTAATCAGCAGGTGTCTAATCAGCAGGGTTATAATCAGCAGGTGTCTAATCAGCAGAGGTCTAATCAGCAGATGTCTAATCAGCAGAAGTCTAATCAGCAGGTGTCTAATCAGCAGGGTTCTAATCAGCAGGGTTATAATCAGCAGGTGTCTTATCAGCAGGGTGATAATCAGAAGGTGTCTAATCAGCGGGGTTTTAATCAGAAGGTGTCTAATCAGCAGGGTTCTAATCAGCAGGCGTCTAATCAGCAGGGTTATAATCAGCAGGGTTATAATCAGCAGGTGTCTAATCAGCAGGGTTCTAATCAGCAGGTGTCTAATCAGCAGGTGTCTAATCAGCAGATGTCTAATCAGCAGGTGTCTAATCAGCAGAGGTATAATCAGCAGAGTTATAATCAGCAGGTGTCTAATCAGCACGTGTCTAATCAGCAGGGTTTTAATCAGAAGGTGTCTAATCAGCAGGGGTCTAATCAGCAGGGTTATAATCAGAAGGTGTCTAATCAGCAGCGTAATAATCAGAAGGTGTCTAATCAGCAGGTGTCTAATCAGCAGGGTTATAATCAGCAGGGTAATAATCAGCAGGGTTATAATCAGAAGGTGTCTAATCAGCAGGGTTATAATCAGCAGGTGTCTAATTAGCAGGGTTCTAATCAGCAGAGGTCTAGTCAGCAGTGGTCTAATCAGCAGAGGTCTAATCAGCAGGGGTCTAATTAGCAGAGGTCTAATTAGCAGGGTTCTAATCAGAAGAGGTCTAATCAGCAGAGGTCTAATCAGCAGAGGTCTAATCAGCAGTGGTCTAATCAGCAGGGTTCTAATCAGTAGAGGTCTAATCAGCAGAGGTCTAATTAGCAGGGTTCTAAACAGAAGAGGTCTAATCAGCAGGGGTCTAATCAGCAGGGTTATAATGAGTAGGGTAATAATCAGCAGGGTTCTAATCAGCAGGTGTCTAATCAGCAGGGTTCTAATCAGCAGGCGTCTAATCAGCAGGGTTATAATCAGCAGGTGTCTAATTAGCAGGGTTCTAATCAGCAGAGGTCTAATCAGCAGTGGTCTAATCAGCAGAGGTCTAATCAGCAGGGGTCTAATTAGCAGAGGTCTAATTAGCAGGGTTCTAATCAGAAGAGGTCTAATCAGCAGAGGTCTAATCAGCAGAGGTCTAATCAGCAGTGGTCTAATCAGCAGGGTTCTAATCAGTAGAGGTCTAATCAGCAGAGGTCTAATTAGCAGGGTTCTAAACAGAAGAGGTCTAATCAGCAGAGGTCTAATCAGCAGGGTTCTAATCAGCAGGGTTCTAATCAGCAGGGTTCTAAGCAGCAGGGTTATAATCAGCAGGTGTCTAATCAGCAGGGGTCTAATCAGCAGGGTTATAATCAGCAGAGGTCTAATCAGCAGGGTTCCAATCAGCAGGGTTCTAATCAGCAGGTGTCTAATCAGCAGGGGTCTTATCAGCAGGGTTCTAATCAGAAGGTGTCTAATCAGCAGGGTTATAATCAGCAGTTGTCTTATCAGCAGGGTTCTAATCAGAAGGTGTCTAATCAGCAGGTGTCTAATCAGCAGCGTTATAATCAGCAGGGTAATAATCAGCAGGGTTATAATCAGAAGGTGTCTAATCAGCAGGGTTCTAATCAGCAGGCGTCTAATCAGCAGGGTTATAATCAGCAGGTGTCTAATTAGCAGGGTTCTAATCAGCAGAGGTCTAATCAGCAGTGGTCTAATCAGCAGAGGTCTAATCAGCAGGGGTCTAATTAGCAGAGGTCTAATTAGCAGGGTTCTAATCAGAAGAGGTCTAATCAGCAGAGGTCTAATCAGCAGAGGTCTAATCAGCAGTGGTCTAATCAGCAGGGGTCTAATTAGCAGAGGTCTAATTAGCAGGGTTCTAATCAGAAGAGGTCTAATCAGCAGAGGTCTAATCAGCAGAGGTCTAATCAGCAGTGGTCTAATCAGCAGGGTTCTAATCAGTAGAGGTCTAATCAGCAGAGGTCTAATTAGCAGGGTTCTAAACAGAAGAGGTCTAATCAGCAGGGGTCTAATCAGCAGAGGTCTAATCAGCAGGGTTCTAATCAGCAGGGTTCTAATCAGCAGGGTTCTAATCCGCACGGTGTCTAATCAGCAGAGGTCTAATCAGCAGGTTTCTAATCAGCAGGTGTCTAATCAGCAGGGTGTCTAATCAGCAGGGTGTCTAATCAGCAGAGGTCTAATCAGCAGGTTTCTAATCAGAAGGTGTCTAATCAGCAGGGTTATAATCATAAGGTGTCTAATCAGCAGGGTTATAATCAGAAGGTGTCTAATCAGCAGAGGTCTAATCAGCAGGGTTATAATCAGCAGGGTTATAATCAGCAGGGTTATAATCAGAAGGTGTCTAATCAGCAGGGTTCTAATCAGCAGGCGTCTAATCAGCAGGGTTATAATCAGCAGGCGTCTAATCAGCAGGGTTATAATCAGCAGGTGTCTAATTAGCAGGGTTCTAATCAGCAGAGGTCTAATCAGCAGTGGTCTAATCAGCAGAGGTCTAATCAGCAGAGGTCTAATCAGAAGAGGTCTAATCAGCAGAGTTCTAATCAGCAGAGGTCTAATCAGCAGTGGTCTAATCAGCAGGGTTCTAATCAGTAGAGGTCTAATCAGCAGAGGTCTAATTAGCAGGGTTCTAATCAGAAGAGGTCTAATCAGCAGAGGTCTAATCAGCAGGGTTCTAATCAGCAGGCGTCTAATCAGCAGGGTTATAATCAGCAGGTGTCTAATTAGCAGGGTTCTAATCAGCAGAGGTCTAATCAGCAGTGGTCTAATCAGCAGAGGTCTAATCAGCAGGGGTCTAATTAGCAGAGGTCTAATTAGCAGGGTTCTAATCAGAAGAGGTCTAATCAGCAGAGGTCTAATCAGCAGAGGTCTAATCAGCAGTGGTCTAATCAGCAGGGTTCTAATCAGTAGAGGTCTAATCAGCAGAGGTCTAATTAGCAGGGTTCTAAACAGAAGAGGTCTAATCAGCAGAGGTCTAATCAGCAGGGTTCTAATCAGCAGGGTTCTAATCAGCAGGGTTCTAAGCAGCAGGGTTATAATCAGCAGGTGTCTAATCAGCAGGGGTCTAATCAGCAGGGTTATAATCAGCAGAGGTCTAATCAGCAGGGTTCCAATCAGCAGGGTTCTAATCAGCAGGTGTCTAATCAGCAGGGGTCTTATCAGCAGGGTTCTAATCAGAAGGTGTCTAATCAGCAGGGTTATAATCAGCAGTTGTCTTATCAGCAGGGTTCTAATCAGAAGGTGTCTAATCAGCAGGTGTCTAATCAGCAGCGTTATAATCAGCAGGGTAATAATCAGCAGGGTTATAATCAGAAGGTGTCTAATCAGCAGGGTTCTAATCAGCAGGCGTCTAATCAGCAGGGTTATAATCAGCAGGTGTCTAATTAGCAGGGTTCTAATCAGCAGAGGTCTAATCAGCAGTGGTCTAATCAGCAGAGGTCTAATCAGCAGGGGTCTAATTAGCAGAGGTCTAATTAGCAGGGTTCTAATCAGAAGAGGTCTAATCAGCAGAGGTCTAATCAGCAGAGGTCTAATCAGCAGTGGTCTAATCAGCAGGGGTCTAATTAGCAGAGGTCTAATTAGCAGGGTTCTAATCAGAAGAGGTCTAATCAGCAGAGGTCTAATCAGCAGAGGTCTAATCAGCAGTGGTCTAATCAGCAGGGTTCTAATCAGTAGAGGTCTAATCAGCAGAGGTCTAATTAGCAGGGTTCTAAACAGAAGAGGTCTAATCAGCAGGGGTCTAATCAGCAGAGGTCTAATCAGCAGGGTTCTAATCAGCAGGGTTCTAATCAGCAGGGTTCTAATCCGCACGGTGTCTAATCAGCAGAGGTCTAATCAGCAGGTTTCTAATCAGCAGGTGTCTAATCAGCAGGGTGTCTAATCAGCAGGGTGTCTAATCAGCAGAGGTCTAATCAGCAGGTTTCTAATCAGAAGGTGTCTAATCAGCAGGGTTATAATCATAAGGTGTCTAATCAGCAGGGTTATAATCAGAAGGTGTCTAATCAGCAGAGGTCTAATCAGCAGGGTTATAATCAGCAGGGTAATAATCAGCAGGGTTATAATCAGAAGGTGTCTAATCAGCAGGGTTCTAATCAGCAGGCGTCTAATCAGCAGGGTTATAATCAGCAGGCGTCTAATCAGCAGGGTTATAATCAGCAGGTGTCTAATTAGCAGGGTTCTAATCAGCAGAGGTCTAATCAGCAGTGGTCTAATCAGCAGAGGTCTAATCAGCAGAGGTCTAATCAGAAGAGGTCTAATCAGCAGAGTTCTAATCAGCAGAGGTCTAATCAGCAGTGGTCTAATCAGCAGGGTTCTAATCAGTAGAGGTCTAATCAGCAGAGGTCTAATTAGCAGGGTTCTAATCAGAAGAGGTCTAATCAGCAGAGGTCTAATCAGCAGAGGTCTAATCAGCAGTGGTCTAATTAGCAGAGGTCTAATTAGCAGGGTTCTAATCAGAAGGTGTCTAATCAGCAGGTGTCTAATCAGCAGGGTTATAATCAGCAGGGTAATAATCAGCAGGGTTATAATCAGAAGGTGTCTATAATCAGCAGGGTTCTAATCAGCAGGCGTCTAATCAGCAGGGTTATAATCAGCAGGTGTCTAATTAGCAGGGTTCTAATCAGCAGAGGTCTAATCAGCAGTGGTCTAATCAGCAGAGGTCTAATCAGCAGGGGTCTAATTAGCAGAGGTCTAATTAGCAGGGTTCTAATCAGAAGAGGTCTAATCAGCAGAGGTCTAATCAGCAGAGGTCTAATCAGCAGTGGTCTAATCAGCAGGGGTCTAATTAGCAGAGGTCTAATTAGCAGGGTTCTAATCAGAAGAGGTCTAATCAGCAGAGGTCTAATCAGCAGAGGTCTAATCAGCAGTGGTCTAATCAGCAGGGTTCTAATCAGTAGAGGTCTAATCAGCAGAGGTCTAATTAGCAGGGTTCTAAACAGAAGAGGTCTAATCAGCAGGGGTCTAATCAGCAGAGGTCTAATCAGCAGGGTTCTAATCAGCAGGGTTCTAATCAGCAGGGTTCTAATCCGCACGGTGTCTAATCAGCAGAGGTCTAATCAGCAGGTTTCTAATCAGCAGGTGTCTAATCAGCAGGGTGTCTAATCAGCAGGGTGTCTAATCAGCAGAGGTCTAATCAGCAGGTTTCTAATCAGAAGGTGTCTAATCAGCAGGGTTATAATCATAAGGTGTCTAATCAGCAGGGTTATAATCAGAAGGTGTCTAATCAGCAGAGGTCTAATCAGCAGGGTTATAATCAGCAGGGTTATAATCAGAAGGTGTCTAATCAGCAGGGTTATAATCAGCAGGGTAATAATCAGCAGGGTTATAATCAGAAGGTGTCTAATCAGCAGGGTTCTAATCAGCAGGCGTCTAATCAGCAGGGTTATAATCAGCAGGCGTCTAATCAGCAGGGTTATAATCAGCAGGTGTCTAATTAGCAGGGTTCTAATCAGCAGAGGTCTAATCAGCAGTGGTCTAATCAGCAGAGGTCTAATCAGCAGAGGTCTAATCAGAAGAGGTCTAATCAGCAGAGTTCTAATCAGCAGAGGTCTAATCAGCAGTGGTCTAATCAGCAGGGTTCTAATCAGTAGAGGTCTAATCAGCAGAGGTCTAATTAGCAGGGTTCTAATCAGAAGAGGTCTAATCAGCAGAGGTCTAATCAGCAGAGGTCTAATCAGCAGTGGTCTAATCAGCAGGGTTCTAATCAGTAGAGGTCTAATCAGCAGAGGTCTAATTAGCAGGGTTCTAAACAGAAGAGGTCTAATCAGCAGGGGTCTAATCAGCAGAGGTCTAATTAGCAGGGGTCTAATTAGCAGGGTTCTAATCAGAAGAGGTCTAATCAGCAGAGGTCTAATCAGCAGAGGTCTAATCAGCAGTGGTCTAATCAGCAGGGTTCTAATCAGTAGAGGTCTAATCAGCAGAGGTCTAATTAGCAGGGTTCTAAACAGAAGAGGTCTAATCAGCAGGGGTCTAATCAGCAGAGGTCTAATCAGCAGGGTTATAATCAGCAGGGGTCTAATCAGCAGGGTTCTAATCAGCAGGGTTCTAATCAGCAGGGTTCTAATCCGCACGGTGTCTAATCAGCAGGGTGTCTAATCAGCAGAGGTCTAATCAGCAGGGTTATAATCAGAAGGTGTCTAATCAGCAGGGTTATAATCAGCAGGGTAATAATCAGCAGGGTAATAATCAGCAGGGTTATAATCAGCAGGGTTATAATCAGCAGGGTTCTAATCAGCAGGGTAATAATCAGCAGGGTTATAATCAGAAGGTGTCTAATCTGCAGGGTTCTAATCAGCAGGCGTCTAATCAGCAGGGTTATAATCAGCAGGTGTCTAATTAGCAGGGTTCTAATCAGCAGAGGTCTAATCAGCAGTGGTCTAATCAGCAGAGGTCTAATCAGCAGGGGTCTAATCAGAAGAGGTCTAATCAGCAGAGTTCTAATCAGCAGAGGTCTAATCAGCAGTGGTCTAATCAGCAGGGTTCTAATCAGTAGAGGTCTAATCAGCAGAGGTCTAATTAGCAGGGTTCTAAACAGAAGAGGTCTAATCAGCAGGGGTCTAATCAGCAGAGGTCTAATCAGCAGGGTTCTAATCAGCAGGGTTCTAATCAGCAGGGTTCTAATCCGCAGGGTTCTAATCAGCAGGTGTCTAATCAGCAGAGGTCTAATAAGCAGTGGTCTAATTAGCAGTGTTCTAATCAGCAGGGTTCTAATCAGCAGGGTTATAATCAGCAGGTGTCTAATCAGCAGGGGTCTAATCAGCAGGGTTATAATCAGCAGAGGTCTAATCAGCAGAGGTCTAATCAGCAGGGTTATAATCAGCAGTTGTCTTATCAGCAGGGTTCTAATCAGAAGGTGTCTAATCAGCAGGTGTCTAATCAGCAGGGTTATAATCAGCAGGGTAATAATCAGCAGGGTTATAATCAGAAGGTGTCTAATCAGCAGGGTTCTAATCAGCAGGCGTCTAATCAGCAGGGTTATAATCAGCAGGTGTCTAATTAGCAGGGTTCTAATCAGCAGAGGTCTAATCAGCAGTGGTCTAATCAGCAGAGGTCTAATCAGCAGGGGTCTAATCAGCAGAGGTCTAATCAGCAGGGTTCTAATCAGCAGGGTTCTAATCAGCAGGGTTCTAATCCGCAGGGTGTCTAATCAGCAGAGGTCTAATCATCAGGTTTCTAATCAGCAGGTGTCTAATCAGCAGGGTGTCTAATCAGCAGGGTGTCTAATCAGCAGGGTGTCTAATCAGCAGAGGTCTAATCAGCAGGTTTCTAATCAGAAGGTGTCTAATCAGCAGGGTTATAATCAGAAGGTGTCTAATCAGCAGGTGTCTAATCAGCAGGGTTATAATCAGCAGGGTAATAATCAGCAGGGTTATAATCAGAAGGTGTCTAATCAGCAGGGTTCTAATCAGCAGGCGTCTAATCAGCAGGGTTATAATCAGCAGGTGTCTAATTAGCAGGGTTCTAATCAGCAGAGGTCTAATCAGCAGTGGTCTAATCAGCAGAGGTCTAATCAGCAGGGGTCTAATTAGCAGAGGTCTAATTAGCAGGGTTCTAATCAAAAGAGGTCTAATCAGCAGAGGTCTAATCAGCAGAGGTCTAATCAGCAGTGGTCTAATCAGCAGGGTTCTAATCAGTAGAGGTCTAATCAGCAGAGGTCTAATTAGCAGGGTTCTAAACAGAAGAGGTCTAATCAGCAGGGGTCTAATCAGCAGAGGTCTAATCAGCAGGGTTCTAATCAGCAGGGTTCTAATCAGCAGGGTTCTAATCCGCAGGGTTCTAATCAGCAGGTGTCTAATCAGCAGAGGTCTAATAAGCAGTGGTCTAATTAGCAGGGTTCTAATCAGCAGGGTTCTAATCAGCAGGGTTCTAATCAGCAGGGTTCTAATCAGCAGGTGTCTAATCAGCAGGTGTCTAATCAGCAGGGTTATAATCAGCAGAGGTCTAATCAGCAGGGTTCCAATCAGCAGGGTTCTAATCAGCAGGTGTCTAATCAGCAGGGGTCTAATCAGCAGGGTTATAATCAGCAGAGGTCTAATCAGCAGGGTTATAATAAGCAGGTGTCTAATCAGCAGGGTTATAATCAGCAGGTGTCTAATCAACAGGTGTCTAATCAGCAGGGTTCTAATCAGCAGGGTTCTAATCAGCAGGTGTCTAATCAGCAGGGTTATAATCAGCAGGGTTATAATCAGCTGGTGTCTAATCAGCAGGGTTATAATCAGCAGGGTTCTAATCATCAGGTGTCTAATCAGCAGGGTTCTAATTAGCAGGTGTCTAATCAGCAGAGGTCTAATCAGCAGGTGTCTTATCAGCAGGGTTCTAATCAGCAGGTGTCTAATCAGCAGGGTTATAATCAGCAGTTGTCTTATCAGCAGGGTTCTAATCAGCAGGTGTCTAATCAGCAGGTTTCTAATCAGCAGGGTTATAATCAGCAGGGTTATAATCAGCAGGTGTCTAATCAGCAGGGTTCTAATTAGCAGGTGTCTAATCAGCAGAGGTCTAATCAGCAGGTGTCTTATCAGCAGGGTTCTAATCAGCAGGTGTCTAATCAGCAGGGTTATAATCAGCAGTTGTCTTATCAGCAGGGTTCTAATCAGCAGGTGTCTAATCAGCAGGTGTCTAATCAGCAGGGTTATAATCAGCAGGTGTCTAATCAGCAGAGGTCTAATCTGCAGGTGTCTAATCAGCAGGGTTATAATCAGCAGGGTTATAATCAGCAGGTGTCTAATCAGCAGGGTTATAATCAGCAGGGTTCTAATCAGCAGGTGTCTAATCAGCAGGGTTATAATCAGCAGGTGTCTAATCAGCAGAGGTCTAATCAGCAGGTGTCTAATCAGCAGAGGTCTAATCAGCAGGTGTCTAATCAGCAGGGTTCTAATCAGCAGGGTTCTAATCAGCAGGTGTCTAATCAGCAGGGTTATAATTAGCAGGGTTATAATCAGCAGGTGTCTAATCAGCAGGGTTATAATCAGCAGGGTTCTAATCATCAGGTGTCTAATCAGCAGGGTTCTAATTAGCAGGTGTCTAATCAGCAGAGGTCTAATCAGCAGGTGTCTTATCAGCAGGGTCCTAATCAGCAGGTGTCTAATCAGCAGGGTTATAATCAGCAGGTGTCTAATCAGCAGGTTTCTAATCAGCAGGGTTATAATCAGCAGGGTTATAATCAGCAGAGGTCTAATCAGCAGGTGTCTAATCAGCAGGGTTATAATCAGCAGGTGTCTAATCAGCAGAGGTCTAATCTGCAGGTGTCTAATCAGCAGGGTTATAATCAGCAGGGTTATAATCAGCAGGTGTCTAATCAGCAGGGTTATAATCATCAAGGTTCTAATCAGCAGGTGTCAAATCAGCAGGGTTATAATCAGCAGGGTTCTAATCAGCAGGTGTCTAATCAGCAGGGTTATAATCAGCAGGTGTCTAATCAGCAGAGGTCTAATCAGCAGATGTCTAATCAGCAGAGGTCTAATCAGCAGGTGTCTAATCAGCAGGGTTATAATCAGCAGGTGTCTTATCAGCAGGGTGATAATCAGAAGGTGTCTAATCAGCAGGGTTTTAATCAGAAGGTGTCTAATCAGCAGGGTTATAATCAGCAGGCGTCTAATCAGCAGGGTTATAATCAGCAGGTGTCTAATTAGCAGGGTTCTAATCAGCAGAGGTCTAATCAGCAGTGGTCTAATCAGCAGAGGTCTAATCAGCAGGGGTCTAATTAGCAGAGGTCTAATTAGCAGGGTTCTAATCAGAAGAGGTCTAATCAGCAGAGGTCTAATCAGCAGAGGTCTAATCAGCAGTGGTCTAATCAGCAGGGGTCTAATTAGCAGAGGTCTAATTAGCAGGGTTCTAATCAGAAGAGGTCTAATCAGCAGAGGTCTAATCAGCAGAGGTCTAATCAGCAGTGGTCTAATCAGCAGGGTTCTAATCAGTAGAGGTCTAATCAGCAGAGGTCTAATTAGCAGGGTTCTAAACAGAAGAGGTCTAATCAGCAGGGGTCTAATCAGCAGAGATCTAATCAGCAGGGTTCTAATCAGCAGGGTTCTAATCAGCAGGGTTCTAATCCGCACGGTGTCTAATCAGCAGAGGTCTAATCAGCAGGTTTCTAATCAGCAGGTGTCTAATCAGCAGGGTGTCTAATCAGCAGGGTGTCTAATCAGCAGAGGTCTAATCAGCAGGTTTCTAATCAGAAGGTGTCTAATCAGCAGGGTTATAATCATAAGGTGTCTAATCAGCAGGGTTATAATCAGAAGGTGTCTAATCAGCAGAGGTCTAATCAGCAGGGTTATAATCAGCAGGGTTATAATCAGAAGGTGTCTAATCAGCAGGGTTATAATCAGCAGGGTAATAATCAGCAGGGTTATAATCAGAAGGTGTCTAATCAGCAGGGTTCTAATCAGCAGGCGTCTAATCAGCAGGGTTATAATCAGCAGGCGTCTAATCAGCAGGGTTATAATCAGCAGGTGTCTAATTAGCAGGGTTCTAATCAGCAGAGGTCTAATCAGCAGTGGTCTAATCAGCAGAGGTCTAATCAGCAGAGGTCTAATCAGAAGAGGTCTAATCAGCAGAGTTCTAATCAGCAGAGGTCTAATCAGCAGTGGTCTAATCAGCAGGGTTCTAATCAGTAGGGGTCTAATCAGCAGAGGTCTAATTAGCAGGGTTCTAATCAGAAGAGGTCTAATCAGCAGAGGTCTAATCAGCAGAGGTCTAATCAGCAGTGGTCTAATCAGCAGGGTTCTAATCAGTAGAGGTCTAATCAGCAGAGGTCTAATTAGCAGGGTTCTAAACAGAAGAGGTCTAATCAGCAGGGGTCTAATCAGCAGAGGTCTAATTAGCAGGGGTCTAATTAGCAGGGTTCTAATCAGAAGAGGTCTAATCAGCAGAGGTCTAATCAGCAGAGGTCTAATCAGCAGTGGTCTAATCAGCAGGGTTCTAATCAGTAGAGGTCTAATCAGCAGAGGTCTAATTAGCAGGGTTCTAAACAGAAGAGGTCTAATCAGCAGGGGTCTAATCAGCAGAGGTCTAATCAGCAGGGTTATAATCAGCAGGGGTCTAATCAGCAGGGTTCTAATCAGCAGGGTTCTAATCAGCAGGGTTCTAATCCGCACGGTGTCTAATCAGCAGGGTGTCTAATCAGCAGAGGTCTAATCAGCAGGGTTATAATCAGAAGGTGTCTAATCAGCAGGGTTATAATCAGAAGGTGTCTAATCAGCAGGTGTCTAATCAGCAGGGTTATAATCAGCAGGGTAATAATCAGCAGGGTAATAATCAGCAGGGTTATAATCAGCAGGGTTATAATCAGAAGGTGTCTAATCAGCAGGGTTCTAATCAGCAGGGTAATAATCAGCAGGGTTATAATCAGAAGGTGTCTAATCAGCAGGGTTCTAATCAGCAGGCGTCTAATCAGCAGGGTTATAATCAGCAGGTGTCTAATTAGCAGGGTTCTAATCAGCAGAGGTCTAATCAGCAGTGGTCTAATCAGCAGAGGTCTAATCAGCAGGGGTCTAATCAGAAGAGGTCTAATCAGCAGAGTTCTAATCAGCAGAGGTCTAATCAGCAGTGGTCTAATCAGCAGGGTTCTAATCAGTAGAGGTCTAATCAGCAGAGGTCTAATTAGCAGGGTTCTAAACAGAAGAGGTCTAATCAGCAGGGGTCTAATCAGCAGAGGTCTAATCAGCAGGGTTCTAATCAGCAGGGTTCTAATCAGCAGGGTTCTAATCCGCAGGGTTCTAATCAGCAGGTGTCTAATCAGCAGAGGTCTAATAAGCAGTGGTCTAATTAGCAGGGTTCTAATCAGCAGGGTTCTAATCAGCAGGGTTATAATCAGCAGGTGTCTAATCAGCAGGGGTCTAATCAGCAGGGTTATAATCAGCAGAGGTCTAATCAGCAGAGGTCTAATCAGCAGGGTTATAATAAGCAGTTGTCTTATCAGCAGGGTTCTAATCAGAAGGTGTCTAATCAGCAGGTGTCTAATCAGCAGGGTTATAATCAGCAGGGTAATAATCAGCAGGGTTATAATCAGAAGGTGTCTAATCAGCAGGGTTCTAATCAGCAGGCGTCTAATCAGCAGGGTTATAATCAGCAGGTGTCTAATTAGCAGGGTTCTAATCAGCAGAGGTCTAATCAGCAGTGGTCTAATCAGCAGAGGTCTAATCAGCAGGGTTCTAATCAGCAGGGTTCTAATCAGCAGGGTTCTAATCCGCAGGGTGTCTAATCAGCAGAGGTCTAATCATCAGGTTTCTAATCAGCAGGTGTCTAATCAGCAGGGTGTCTAATCAGCAGGGTGTCTAATCAGCAGGGTGTCTAATCAGCAGAGGTCTAATCAGCAGGTTTCTAATCAGAAGGTGTCTAATCAGCAGGGTTATAATCAGAAGGTGTCTAATCAGCAGGTGTCTAATCAGCAGGGTTATAATCAGCAGGGTAATAATCAGCAGGGTTATAATCAGAAGGTGTCTAATCAGCAGGGTTCTAATCAGCAGGCGTCTAATCAGCAGGGTTATAATCAGCAGGTGTCTAATTAGCAGGGTTCTAATCAGCAGAGGTCTAATCAGCAGTGGTCTAATCAGCAGAGGTCTAATCAGCAGGGGTCTAATTAGCAGAGGTCTAATTAGCAGGGTTCTAATCAAAAGAGGTCTAATCAGCAGAGGTCTAATCAGCAGAGGTCTAATCAGCAGTGGTCTAATCAGCAGGGTTCTAATCAGTAGAGGTCTAATCAGCAGAGGTCTAATTAGCAGGGTTCTAAACAGAAGAGGTCTAATCAGCAGGGGTCTAATCAGCAGAGGTCTAATCAGCAGGGTTCTAATCAGCAGGGTTCTAATCAGCAGGGTTCTAATCCGCAGGGTTCTAATCAGCAGGTGTCTAATCAGCAGAGGTCTAATAAGCAGTGGTCTAATTAGCAGGGTTCTAATCAGCAGGGTTCTAATCAGCAGGGTTCTAATCAGCAGGGTTATAATCAGCAGGTGTCTAATCAGCAGGGGTCTAATCAGCAGGGTTATAATCAGCAGAGGTCTAATCAGCAGGGTTCCAATCAGCAGGGTTCTAATCAGCAGGTGTCTAATCAGCAGGGGTCTAATCAGCAGGGTTATAATCAGCAGAGGTCTAATCAGCAGGGTTATAATAAGCAGGTGTCTAATCAGCAGGGTTATAATCAGCAGGTGTCTAATCAGCAGGTGTCTAATCAGCAGGGTTCTAATCAGCAGGGTTCTAATCAGCAGGTGTCTAATCAGCAGGGTTATAATCAGCAGGGTTATAATCAGCTGGTGTCTAATCAGCAGGGTTATAATCAGCAGGGTTCTAATCATCAGGTGTCTAATCAGCAGGGTTCTAATTAGCAGGTGTCTAATCAGCAGAGGTCTAATCAGCAGGTGTCTTATCAGCAGGGTTCTAATCAGCAGGTGTCTAATCAGCAGGGTTATAATCAGCAGTTGTCTTATCAGCAGGGTTCTAATCAGCAGGGGTCTAATCAGCAGGTTTCTAATCAGCAGGGTTATAATCAGCAGGGTTATAATCAGCAGGTGTCTAATCAGCAGGGTTCTAATTAGCAGGTGTCTAATCAGCAGAGGTCTAATCAGCAGGTGTCTTATCAGCAGGGTTCTAATCAGCAGGTGTCTAATCAGCAGGGTTATAATCAGCAGTTGTCTTATCAGCAGGGTTCTAATCAGCAGGTGTCTAATCAGCAGGTGTCTAATCAGCAGGGTTATAATCAGCAGGTGTCTAATCAGCAGAGGTCTAATCTGCAGGTGTCTAATCAGCAGGGTTATAATCAGCAGGGTTATAATCAGCAGGTGTCTAATCAGCAGGGTTATAATCAGCAGGGTTCTAATCAGCAGGTGTCTAATCAGCAGGGTTATAATCAGCAGGGTTATAATCAGCAGAGGTCTAATCAGCAGGTGTCTAATCAGCAGAGGTCTAATCAGCAGGTGTCTAATCAGCAGGGTTCTAATCAGCAGGTGTCTAATCAGCAGGGTTATAATTAGCAGGGTTATAATCAGCAGGTGTCTAATCAGCAGGGTTATAATCAGCAGGGTTCTAATCATCAGGTGTCTAATCAGCAGGGTTCTAATTAGCAGGTGTCTAATCAGCAGAGGTCTAATCAGCAGGTGTCTTATCAGCAGGGTCCTAATCAGCAGGTGTCTAATCAGCAGGGTTATAATCAGCAGGTGTCTAATCAGCAGGTTTCTAATCAGCAGGGTTATAATCAGCAGGGTTATAATCAGCAGAGGTCTAATCAGCAGGTGTCTAATCAGCAGGGTTATAATCAGCAGGTGTCTAATCAGCAGAGGTCTAATCTGCAGGTGTCTAATCAGCAGGGTTATAATCAGCAGGGTTATAATCAGCAGGTGTCTAATCAGCAGGGTTATAATCATCAGGGTTCTAATCAGCAGGTGTCTAATCAGCAGGGTTATAATCAGCAGGGTTCTAATCAGCAGGTGTCTAATCAGCAGGGTTATAATCAGCAGGTGTCTAATCAGCAGAGGTCTAATCAGCAGATGTCTAATCAGCAGAGGTCTAATCAGCAGGTGTCTAATCAGCAGGGTTATAATCAGCAGGTGTCTTATCAGCAGGGTGATAATCAGAAGGTGTCTAATCAGCAGGGTTTTAATCAGAAGGTGTCTAATCAGCAGGGTTATAATCAGCAGGGTTCTAATCAGCAGGGTTCTAATCAGCAGGTGTCTAATCAGCAGAGGTCTAATCAGCAGTGGT
This sequence comes from Salmo salar, assembly GCF_965601325.2. Taxonomy (NCBI): domain Eukaryota; kingdom Metazoa; phylum Chordata; class Actinopteri; order Salmoniformes; family Salmonidae; genus Salmo; species Salmo salar. Next base: position 95,390,277 of record NC_138293.1, on the reverse strand, counting down.
CTAATTAGCAGGGTTCTAATCAGCAGGGTTCTAATCAGCAGGTGTCTAATCAGCAGAGGTCTAATCAGCAGGGTTCTAATCAGCAGGCGTCTAATTATCAGGGTTATAATCAGCAGGGTTATAATCAGCAGGTGTCTAATCAGCAGGGTTCTAATCAGCAGGTGTCTAATCAGCAGGTGTCTAATCAGCAGGGTTCTAATCAGCAGGGTGTCTAATCAGCAGAGGTCTAATCAGCAGGTGTCTAATCAGCAGAGGTCTAATCAGCAGGTGTCTAATCAGCAGAGGTATAATCAGCAGAGTTATAATCAGCAGGTGTCTAATCAGCACGTGTCTAATCAGCAGGGTTTTAATCAGAAGGTGTCTAATCAGCAGGGGTCTAATCAGCAGGGTTATAATCAGAAGGTGTCTAATCAGCAGGGTAATAATCAGAAGGTGTCTAATCAGCAGGGTTATAATCAGAAGGTGTCTAATTAGCAGGGTAATAATCAGCAGGGTTATAATCAGCAGGGTAATAATCTGCAGGGTTATAATCAGCAGGTGTCTAATTAGCAGGGTTCTAATCAGAAGAGGTCTAATCAGCAGGGTTCTAATCAGCAGAGGTCTAATCAGCAGTGGTCTAATCAGCAGAGGTCTAATCAGCAGGGGTCTAATTAGCAGGGGTCTAATTAGCAGGGTTCTAATCAGAAGAGGTCTAATCAGCAGAGGTCTAATCAGCAGAGGTCTAATCAGCAGTGGTCTAATCAGCAGGGTTCTAATCAGCAGAGGTCTAATCAGCAGAGGTCTAATTAGCAGGGTTCTAATCAGAAGAGGTCTAATCAGCAGGGGTCTAATCAGCAGTGGTCTAATTAGCAGGGTTCTAATCAGCAGGGTTCTAATCAGCAGGGTTCTAATCAGCAGGGTTATAATCAGCAGGTGTCTAAACTGCAGGGGTCTAATCAGCAGGGTTATAATCAGCAGAGGTCTAATCAGCAGGGTTCTAATCAGCAGGGTTCTAATCAGCAGGTGTCTAATCAGCAGGGGTCTAATCAGAAGAGGTCTAATCAGCAGGGGTCTAATCAGCAGTGGTCTAATTAGCAGGGTTCTAATCAGCAGGGTTCTAATCAGCAGGGTTATAATCAGCAGGTGTCTAAACTGCAGGGTTCTAATCAGCAGGGTTATAATCAGCAGAGGTCTAATCAGCAGGGTTCTAATCAGCAGGGTTCTAATCAGCAGGTGTCTAATCAGCAGGGTTCTAATCAGCAGGGTGTCTAATCAGCAGAGGTCTAATCAGCAGGTGTCTAATCAGCAGAGGTCTAATCAGCAGGTGTCTAATCAGCAGAGGTATAATCAGCAGAGTTATAATCAGCAGGTGTCTAATCAGCACGTGTCTAATCAGCAGGGTTTTAATCAGAAGGTGTCTAATCAGCAGGGGTCTAATCAGCAGGGTTATAATCAGAAGGTGTCTAATCAGCAGGGTAATAATCAGAAGGTGTCTAATCAGCAGGGTTATAATCAGAAGGTGTCTAATTAGCAGGGTAATAATCAGCAGGGTTATAATCAGCAGGGTAATAATCTGCAGGGTTATAATCAGCAGGTGTCTAATTAGCAGGGTTCTAATCAGAAGAGGTCTAATCAGCAGGGTTCTAATCAGCAGAGGTCTAATCAGCAGTGGTCTAATCAGCAGAGGTCTAATCAGCAGGGGTCTAATTAGCAGGGGTCTAATTAGCAGGGTTCTAATCAGAAGAGGTCTAATCAGCAGAGGTCTAATCAGCAGAGGTCTAATCAGCAGTGGTCTAATCAGCAGGGTTCTAATCAGCAGAGGTCTAATCAGCAGAGGTCTAATTAGCAGGGTTCTAATCAGAAGAGGTCTAATCAGCAGGGGTCTAATCAGCAGTGGTCTAATTAGCAGGGTTCTAATCAGCAGGGTTCTAATCAGCAGGGTTCTAATCAGCAGGGTTATAATCAGCAGGTGTCTAAACTGCAGGGGTCTAATCAGCAGGGTTATAATCAGCAGAGGTCTAATCAGCAGGGTTCTAATCAGCAGGGTTCTAATCAGCAGGTGTCTAATCAGCAGGGGTCTAATCAGAAGAGGTCTAATCAGCAGGGGTCTAATCAGCAGTGGTCTAATTAGCAGGGTTCTAATCAGCAGGGTTCTAATCAGCAGGGTTATAATCAGCAGGTGTCTAAACTGCAGGGTTCTAATCAGCAGGGTTATAATCAGCAGAGGTCTAATCAGCAGGGTTCTAATCAGCAGGGTTCTAATCAGCAGGTGTCTAATCAGCAGGGGTCTAATCAGCAGGGTTATAATCAGCAGAGGTCTAATCAGCAGGGTTATAATCAGCAGGTGTCTAATCAGCAGGGTTATAATCAGCAGGTGTCTAATCAGCAGGGTTCTAATCAGCAGGGTTCTAATCAGCAGATGTCTAATCAGCAGGGTAATAATCAGCAGGTGTCTAATCAGCAGGGTTCTAATCAGCAGGGTTCTAATCAGCAGGTGTCTAATCAGCAGGGTTCTAATCAGCAGGTGTCTAATCAGCAGAGGTCTAATCAGCAGGGTTCTAATCAGCAGGCGTCTAATTATCAGGGTTATAATCAGCAGGGTTATAATCAGCAGGTGTCTAATCAGCAGGGTTCTAATCAGCAGGTGTCTAATCAGCAGGTGTCTAATCAGCAGGGTTCTAATCAGCAGGGTGTCTAATCAGCAGAGGTCTAATCAGCAGGTGTCTAATCAGCAGAGGTCTAATCAGCAGGTGTCTAATCAGCAGAGGTATAATCAGCAGAGTTATAATCAGCAGGTGTCTAATCAGCACGTGTCTAATCAGCAGGGTTTTAATCAGAAGGTGTCTAATCAGCAGGGGTCTAATCAGCAGGGTTATAATCAGAAGGTGTCTAATCAGCAGGGTAATAATCAGAAGGTGTCTAATCAGCAGGGTTATAATCAGAAGGTGTCTAATTAGCAGGGTAATAATCAGCAGGGTTATAATCAGCAGGGTAATAATCTGCAGGGTTATAATCAGCAGGTGTCTAATTAGCAGGGTTCTAATCAGAAGAGGTCTAATCAGCAGGGTTCTAATCAGCAGAGGTCTAATCAGCAGTGGTCTAATCAGCAGAGGTCTAATCAGCAGGGGTCTAATTAGCAGGGGTCTAATTAGCAGGGTTCTAATCAGAAGAGGTCTAATCAGCAGAGGTCTAATCAGCAGAGGTCTAATCAGCAGTGGTCTAATCAGCAGGGTTCTAATCAGCAGAGGTCTAATCAGCAGAGGTCTAATTAGCAGGGTTCTAATCAGAAGAGGTCTAATCAGCAGGGGTCTAATCAGCAGTGGTCTAATTAGCAGGGTTCTAATCAGCAGGGTTCTAATCAGCAGGGTTCTAATCAGCAGGGTTATAATCAGCAGGTGTCTAAACTGCAGGGGTCTAATCAGCAGGGTTATAATCAGCAGAGGTCTAATCAGCAGGGTTCTAATCAGCAGGGTTCTAATCAGCAGGTGTCTAATCAGCAGGGGTCTAATCAGAAGAGGTCTAATCAGCAGGGGTCTAATCAGCAGTGGTCTAATTAGCAGGGTTCTAATCAGCAGGGTTCTAATCAGCAGGGTTATAATCAGCAGGTGTCTAAACTGCAGGGTTCTAATCAGCAGGGTTATAATCAGCAGAGGTCTAATCAGCAGGGTTCTAATCAGCAGGGTTCTAATCAGCAGGTGTCTAATCAGCAGGGGTCTAATCAGCAGGGTTATAATCAGCAGAGGTCTAATCAGCAGGGTTATAATCAGCAGGTGTCTAATCAGCAGGGTTATAATCAGCAGGTGTCTAATCAGCAGGGTTCTAATCAGCAGGGTTCTAATCAGCAGATGTCTAATCAGCAGGGTAATAATCAGCAGGTGTCTAATCAGCAGGGTTCTAATCAGCAGGGTTCTAATCAGCAGGTGTCTAATCAGCAGGGTTCTAATCAGCAGGTGTCTAATCAGCAGAGGTCTAATCAGCAGGTGTCTTATCAGCAGGGTTCTAATCAGCAGGTGTCTAATCAGCAGGGTTATAATCAGCAGGGTTATAATCAGCAGGTGTCTTATCAGCAGGGTTCTAATCAGCAGGTGTCTAATCTGCAGGTTTCTAATCAGCAGGGTTATATTCAGCAGGTGTCTAATCAGCAGGGTTATAATCAGCAGGGCTCTAATCAGCAGGTGTCTAATCAGCAGGGTTATAATCAGCAGGTGTCTAATCAGCAGAGGTCTAACCAGCAGGTGTCTAATAAACAGGTGTCTAATCAGCAGGGTTATAATCAGCAGGGTGTCTAATTAGCAGGGTTCTAATCAGAAGAGGTCTAATCAGCAGAGGTCTAATCATCAGTGGTCTAATCAGCAGGGTTCTAATCAGCAGGGTTCTAATCAGCAGGGTTCTAATCAGCAGGGTTCTAATCAGCAAGTGTCTAATCAGCAGAGGTCTAATAAGCAGTGGTCTAATTAGCAGGGTTCTAATCAGCAGGGTTCTAATCAGCAGGGTTATAATCAGCAGGTGTCTAATCAGCAAGGGTCTAATTAGCAGGGTTATAATCAGCAGAGGTCTAATCAGCAGGGTTCTAATCAGCAGGGTTCTAATCAGCAGGTGTCTAATCAGCAGGTGTCTAATCAGCAGGTGTCTAATCAGCAGGGTTCTAATCAGCAGGGTTATAATCAGCAGAGGTCTAATCAGCAGGGTTATAATCAGCAGGTGTCTAATCAGCAGGGTTATAATCAGCAGGTGTCTAATCAGCAGGTGTCTAATCAGCAGGGTTCTAATCAGCAGGTGTCTATTCAGCAGGGTTTTAATCAGAAGGTGTCTAATCAGCAGGGTTATAATCAGCAGGGTTCTAATCAGCAGGGTTCTAATCAGCAGGTGTCTAATCAGCAGAGGTCTAATCAGCAGAGGTCTAATCAGCAGGGTTATAATCAGAAGGTGTCTAATCAGCAGGGTTTTAATCAGAAGGTGTCTAATCAGCAGGGTTATAATCAGCAGGGTTCTAATCAGCAGGGTTCTAATCAGCAGGTGTCTAATCAGCAGAGGTCTAATCAGCAGTGGTCTAATTAGCAGGGTTCTAATCAGCAGGGTTCTAATCAGCAGGTGTCTATACAGCAGAGGTCTAATCAGCAGGGTTCTAATCAGCAGGCTTCTAATAAGCAGGGTTATAATCAGCAGGTGTCTAATCAGCAGGTGTCTAATCAGCAGGGTGTCTAATCAGCAGAGGTCTAATCAGCAGTGGTCTAATTAGCAGGGTTCTAATCAGCAGGGTTCTAATCAGCAGGTGTCTATACAGCAGAGGTCTAATCAGCAGGGTTATAATCAGCAGGTGTCTAATCAGCAGGGTTCTAATCAGCAGGTGTCTAATCAGCAGGTGTCTAATCAGCAGGGTGTCTTATCAGCAGGGTTATAATCAGCAGGTGTCTAATCAGCAGGGTTCTAATCAGCAGGGTGTCTAATCAGCAGAGGTATAATCAGCAGAGTTATAATCAGCAGGTGTCTAATCAGCACGTGTCTAATCAGCAGGGTTTTAATCAGAAGGTGTCTAATCAGCAGGGGTCTAATCAGCAGGGTTATAATCAGAAGGTGTCTAATCAGCAGGGTTATAATCAGAAGGTGTCTAATCAGCAGGGTAATAATCAGCAGGGTTATAATCAGAAGGTGTCTAATCAGCAGGGTTATAATCAGCAGGGTAATAATCAGCAGGGTTATAATCAGAAGGTGTCTAATCAGCAGGGTTCTAATCAGCAGGCGTCTAATCAGCAGGGTTATTATCAGCAGGTGTCTAATTAGCAGGGTTCTAATCAGAAGAGGTCTAATCAGCAGGGTTCTAATCAGCAGAGGTCTAATCAGCAGTGGTCTAATTAGCAGGGTTCTAATCAGCAGAGGTCTAATCAGCAGGGGTCTAATTAGCAGAGTTCTAATTAGCAGGGTTCTAATCAGAAGAGGTCTAATCAGCAGAGGTCTAATCAGCAGTGGTCTAATCAGCAGGGTTCTAATCAGCAGAGGTCTAATCAGCAGAGGTCTAATTAGCAGGGTTCTAATCAGAAGAGGTCTAATCAGCAGGGGTCTAATCAGCAGAGGTCTAATCAGCAGGGTTCTAATCAGCAGGGTTCTAATCAGCAGGGTTCTAATCAGCAGGTGTCTAATCAGCAGAGGTCTAATCAGCAGTGGTCTAATTAGCAGGGTTCTAATCAGCAGGGTTCTAATCAGCAGGGTTATAATCAGCAGGGTTATAATCAGCAGGTGTCTAAACTGCAGGGGTCTAATCAGCAGGGTTATAATCAGCAGAGGTCTAATCAGCAGGGTTCTAATCAGCTGGGTTCTAATCAGCAGGTGTCTAATCAGCAGGGGTCTAATCAGCAGGGTTATAATCAGCAGGTGTCTAATCAGCAGGTGTCTAATCAGCAGGGTTCTAATCAGCAGGGTTCTAATCAGCTGGTGTCTAATCAGCAGGGTTATAATCAGCAGGTGTCTAATCAGCAGGGTTCTAATCAGCAGGTGTCTAATCAGCAGGTTTCTAATCAGCAGGTGTCTAATCAGCAGAGGTCTAATCAGCAGGTGTCTTATCAGCAGGGTTCTAATCAGCAGGTGTCTAATCAGCAGGGTTATAATCAGCAGGTGTCTTATCAGCAGGGTTCTAATCAGAAGGTGTCTGATCAGCAGGTGTCTAATCTGCAGGTTTCTAATCAGCAGGGTTATAATCAGCAGGTGTCTAATCAGCAGGGTTATAATCAGCAGGGTTCTAATCAGCAGGTGTCTAATCAGCAGGGTTATAATCAGCAGGTGTCTAATCAGCAGAGGTCTAATCAACAGGTGTCTAATCAGCAGGGTTATAATCAGCAGGGTTATAATCAGCAGGTGTCTAATCAGCAGGGTTATAATCAGCAGGGTTCTAACCAGCAGGTGTCTAATCAGCAGGGTTATAATCAGCAGGGTTCTAATCAGCAGGTGTCTAATCAGTAGGGTTCTAATCAGCAGGTGTCTAATCAGCAGAGGTCTAATCAGCAGGTGTCTTATCAGCAGGGTTCTAATCAGCAGGTGTCTAATCAGCAGGGTTATAATCAGCAGGGTTATAATCAGCAGGTGTCTTATCAGCAGGGTTCTAATCAGCAGGGTGTCTAATCAGCAGAGGTATAATCAGCAGAGTTATAATCAGGAGGTGTCTAATCAGCACGTGTCTAATCAGCAGGGTTTTAATCAGAAGGTGTCTAATCAGCAGGGGTCTAATCAGCAGGGTTATAATCAGAAGGTGTCTAATCAGCAGGGTTATAATCAGAAGGTGTCTAATCAGCAGGGTAATAATCAGCAGGGTTATAATCAGAAGGTGTCTAATCAGCAGGGTTATAATCAGCAGGTGTCTAATCAGCAGGGTTCTAATCAGCAGGGTTCTAATCAGCAGATGTCTAATCAGCAGGGTAATAATCAGCAGGTGTCTAATCAGCAGGGTTCTAATCAGCAGGGTTCTAATCAGCAGGTGTCTAATCAGCAGGGTTCTAATCAGCAGGTGTCTAATCAGCAGAGGTCTAATCAGCAGGTGTCTTATCAGCAGGGTTCTAATCAGCAGGTGTCTAATCAGCAGGGTTATAATCAGCAGGGTTATAATCAGCAGGTGTCTTATCAGCAGGGTTCTAATCAGCAGGTGTCTAATCTGCAGGTTTCTAATCAGCAGGGTTATATTCAGCAGGTGTCTAATCAGCAGGGTTATAATCAGCAGGGCTCTAATCAGCAGGTGTCTAATCAGCAGGGTTATAATCAGCAGGTGTCTAATCAGCAGAGGTCTAACCAGCAGGTGTCTAATAAACAGGTGTCTAATCAGCAGGGTTATAATCAGCAGGGTGTCTAATTAGCAGGGTTCTAATCAGAAGAGGTCTAATCAGCAGAGGTCTAATCATCAGTGGTCTAATCAGCAGGGTTCTAATCAGCAGGGTTCTAATCAGCAGGGTTCTAATCAGCAGGGTTCTAATCAGCAGGGTTCTAATCAGCAAGTGTCTAATCAGCAGAGGTCTAATAAGCAGTGGTCTAATTAGCAGGGTTCTAATCAGCAGGGTTCTAATCAGCAGGGTTATAATCAGCAGGTGTCTAATCAGCAAGGGTCTAATTAGCAGGGTTATAATCAGCAGAGGTCTAATCAGCAGGGTTCTAATCAGCAGGGTTCTAATCAGCAGGTGTCTAATCAGCAGGTGTCTAATCAGCAGGTGTCTAATCAGCAGGGTTCTAATCAGCAGGGTTATAATCAGCAGAGGTCTAATCAGCAGGGTTATAATCAGCAGGTGTCTAATCAGCAGGGTTATAATCAGCAGGTGTCTAATCAGCAGGTGTCTAATCAGCAGGGTTCTAATCAGCAGGTGTCTATTCAGCAGGGTTTTAATCAGAAGGTGTCTAATCAGCAGGGTTATAATCAGCAGGGTTATAATCAGCAGGGTTCTAATCAGCAGGTGTCTAATCAGCAGAGGTCTAATCAGAAGGTGTCTAATCAGCAGGGTTATAATCAGAAGGTGTCTAATCAGCAGGGTTTTAATCAGAAGGTGTCTAATCAGCAGGGTTATAATCAGCAGGGTTCTAATCAGCAGGGTTCTAATCAGCAGGGTTCTAATCAGCAGGTGTCTATACAGCAGAGGTCTAATCAGCAGGGTTCTAATCAGCAGGCTTCTAATAAGCAGGGTTATAATCAGCAGGGTTATAATCAGCAGGTGTCTAATCAGCAGGGTTCTAATCAGCAGGTGTCTAATCAGCAGGTGTCTAATCAGCAGGGTGTCTTATCAGCAGGGTTATAATCAGCAGGTGTCTAATCAGCAGGGTTCTAATCAGCAGGGTGTCTAATCAGCAGAGGTATAATCAGCAGAGTTATAATCAGCAGGTGTCTAATCAGCACGTGTCTAATCAGCAGGGTTTTAATCAGAAGGTGTCTAATCAGCAGGGGTCTAATCAGCAGGGTTATAATCAGAAGGTGTCTAATCAGCAGGGTTATAATCAGAAGGTGTCTAATCAGCAGGGTAATAATCAGCAGGGTTATAATCAGAAGGTGTCTAATCAGCAGGGTTATAATCAGCAGGGTAATAATCAGCAGGGTTATAATCAGAAGGTGTCTAATCAGCAGGGTTCTAATCAGCAGGCGTCTAATCAGCAGGGTTATTATCAGCAGGTGTCTAATTAGCAGGGTTCTAATCAGAAGAGGTCTAATCAGCAGGGTTCTAATCAGCAGAGGTCTAATCAGCAGTGGTCTAATTAGCAGGGTTCTAATCAGCAGAGGTCTAATCAGCAGGGGTCTAATTAGCAGAGTTCTAATTAGCAGGGTTCTAATCAGAAGAGGTCTAATCAGCAGAGGTCTAATCAGCAGTGGTCTAATCAGCAGGGTTCTAATCAGCAGAGGTCTAATCAGCAGAGGTCTAATTAGCAGGGTTCTAATCAGAAGAGGTCTAATCAGCAGGGGTCTAATCAGCAGAGGTCTAATCAGCAGGGTTCTAATCAGCAGGGTTCTAATCAGCAGGGTTCTAATCAGCAGGTGTCTAATCAGCAGAGGTCTAATCAGCAGTGGTCTAATTAGCAGGGTTCTAATCAGCAGGGTTCTAATCAGCAGGGTTATAATCAGCAGGGTTATAATCAGCAGGTGTCTAAACTGCAGGGGTCTAATCAGCAGGGTTATAATCAGCAGAGGTCTAATCAGCAGGGTTCTAATCAGCTGGGTTCTAATCAGCAGGTGTCTAATCAGCAGGGGTCTAATCAGCAGGGTTATAATCAGCAGGTGTCTAATCAGCAGGTGTCTAATCAGCAGGGTTCTAATCAGCAGGGTTCTAATCAGCTGGTGTCTAATCAGCAGGGTTATAATCAGCAGGTGTCTAATCAGCAGGGTTCTAATCAGCAGGTGTCTAATCAGCAGGTTTCTAATCAGCAGGTGTCTAATCAGCAGAGGTCTAATCAGCAGGTGTCTTATCAGCAGGGTTCTAATCAGCAGGTGTCTAATCAGCAGGGTTATAATCAGCAGGTGTCTTATCAGCAGGGTTCTAATCAGAAGGTGTCTGATCAGCAGGTGTCTAATCTGCAGGTTTCTAATCAGCAGGGTTATAATCAGCAGGTGTCTAATCAGCAGGGTTATAATCAGCAGGGTTCTAATCAGCAGGTGTCTAATCAGCAGGGTTATAATCAGCAGGTGTCTAATCAGCAGAGGTCTAATCAACAGGTGTCTAATCAGCAGGGTTATAATCAGCAGGGTTATAATCAGCAGGTGTCTAATCAGCAGGGTTATAATCAGCAGGGTTCTAACCAGCAGGTGTCTAATCAGCAGGGTTATAATCAGCAGGGTTCTAATCAGCAGGTGTCTAATCAGTAGGGTTCTAATCAGCAGGTGTCTAATCAGCAGAGGTCTAATCAGCAGGTGTCTTATCAGCAGGGTTCTAATCAGCAGGTGTCTAATCAGCAGGGTTATAATCAGCAGGGTTATAATCAGCAGGTGTCTTATCAGCAGGGTTCTAATCAGCAGGGTGTCTAATCAGCAGAGGTATAATCAGCAGAGTTATAATCAGCAGGTGTCTAATCAGCACGTGTCTAATCAGCAGGGTTTTAATCAGAAGGTGTCTAATCAGCAGGGGTCTAATCAGCAGGGTTATAATCAGAAGGTGTCTAATCAGCAGGGTTATAATCAGAAGGTGTCTAATCAGCAGGGTAATAATCAGCAGGGTTATAATCAGAAGGTGTCTAATCAGCAGGGTTATAATCAGCAGGGTAATAATCAGCAGGGTTATAATCAGAAGGTGTCTAATCAGCAGGGTTCTAATCAGCAGGCGTCTAATCAGCAGAGGTCTAATCAGCAGGGGTCTAATTAGCAGAGTTCTAATTAGCAGGGTTCTAATCAGAAGAGGTCTAATCAGCAGAGGTCTAATCAGCAGTGGTCTAATCAGCAGGGTTCTAATCAGCAGAGGTCTAATCAGCAGAGGTCTAATTAGCAGGGTTCTAATCAGAAGAGGTCTAATCAGCAGGGTTATAATCAGCAGGTGTTTTATCAGCAGGGTTCTAATCAGCAGGTGTCTAATCTGCAGGTTTCTAATCAGCAGAGTTATAATCAGCAGGGTTCTAATCAGCAGGGTTATAATCAGCAAGGTTCTAATAAGCAGGTGTCTAATCAGCAGGGTTATAATCAGCAGGTGTCTAATCAGCAGAGGTCTAATCAACAGGTGTCTAATCAGCAGGGTTATAATCAGCAGGGTTATAATCAGCAGGTGTCTAATCAGCAGGGTTATAATCAGCAGGGTTCTAATCAGCAGGTGTCTAATCAGCAGGGTTATAATCAGCAGGGTTCTAATCAGCAGGTGTCTAATCAGCAGGGTTATAATCAGCAGGGTTATAATCAGCAGGTGTCTTATCAGCAGGGTTCTAATCAGCAGGTGTCTAATCAGCAGAGGTCTAATCAGCAGGTGTCTTATCAGCAGGGTTCTAATCAGCAGGTGTCTAATCAGCAGGGTTATAATCAGCAGGGTTATAATCAGCAGGTGTCTAATCAGCAGGGTTATAATCAGCAGGGTTATAATCAGCAGGTGTCTAATCAGCAGGGTTATAATCAGCAGGGTTCTAATCAGCAGGTGTCTAATCAGCAGGGTTATAATCAGCAGGGTTCTAATTAGCAGGTGTCTAATCAGCAGGGTTATAATCAGCAGGTGTCTAATCAGCAGAGGTCTAATCAGCAGAGGTCTAATCAGCAGGTGTCTAATCAGCAGAGGTCTAATCAGCAGGTGTCTTATCAGCAGGGTTATAATCAGCAGGTGTCTAATCAACAGGGTTTTAATCAGCAGGGTTATAATCAGCAGGGTTATAATCAGAAGGTGTCTAATCAGCAGAGGTCTAATCAGCAGGGTTATAATCAGCAGGTGTCTAATCAGCAGAGGTCTAATCAGCAGGTGTCTTATCAGCAGGGTTATAATCAGTGTCTAATCAGCAGGGTTTTAATCAGCAGGGTTATAATCAGCAGGTGTCTAATCAGCAGAGGTCTAATCAGCAGGTGTCTAATCAGCAGGGTTATAATCAGCAGGGTTATAATCAGCAGGTGTCTAATCAGCAGGTGTCTTATCAGCAGGGTTATAATCAGAAGGTGTCTAATCAGCAGGGTTATAATCAGCAGGGTAATAATCAGCAGGGTTATAATCAGAAGGTGTCTAATCAGCAGGGTTCTAATCAGCAGGCGTCTAATCAGCAGGGTTATTATCAGCAGGTGTCTAATTAGCAGGGTTCTAATCAGAAGAGGTCTAATCAGCAGGGTTCTAATCAGCAGAGGTCTAATCAGCAGTGGTCTAATTAGCAGGGTTCTAATCAGCAGAGGTCTAATCAGCAGGGGTCTAATTAGCAGAGTTCTAATTAGCAGGGTTCTAATCAGAAGAGGTCTAATCAGCAGAGGTCTAATCAGCAGTGGTCTAATCAGCAGGGTTCTAATCAGCAGAGGTCTAATCAGCAGAGGTCTAATTAGCAGGGTTCTAATCAGAAGAGGTCTAATCAGCAGGGGTCTAATCAGCAGAGGTCTAATCAGCAGGGTTCTAATCAGCAGGGTTCTAATCAGCAGGGTTCTAATCAGCAGGTGTCTAATCAGCAGAGGTCTAATCAGCAGTGGTCTAATTAGCAGGGTTCTAATCAGCAGGGTTCTAATCAGCAGGGTTATAATCAGCAGGGTTATAATCAGCAGGTGTCTAAACTGCAGGGGTCTAATCAGCAGGGTTATAATCAGCAGAGGTCTAATCAGCAGGGTTCTAATCAGCTGGGTTCTAATCAGCAGGTGTCTAATCAGCAGGGGTCTAATCAGCAGGGTTATAATCAGCAGGTGTCTAATCAGCAGGTGTCTAATCAGCAGGGTTCTAATCAGCAGGGTTCTAATCAGCTGGTGTCTAATCAGCAGGGTTATAATCAGCAGGTGTCTAATCAGCAGGGTTCTAATCAGCAGGTGTCTAATCAGCAGGTTTCTAATCAGCAGGTGTCTAATCAGCAGAGGTCTAATCAGCAGGTGTCTTATCAGCAGGGTTCTAATCAGCAGGTGTCTAATCAGCAGGGTTATAATCAGCAGGTGTCTTATCAGCAGGGTTCTAATCAGAAGGTGTCTGATCAGCAGGTGTCTAATCTGCAGGTTTCTAATCAGCAGGGTTATAATCAGCAGGTGTCTAATCAGCAGGGTTATAATCAGCAGGGTTCTAATCAGCAGGTGTCTAATCAGCAGGGTTATAATCAGCAGGTGTCTAATCAGCAGAGGTCTAATCAACAGGTGTCTAATCAGCAGGGTTATAATCAGCAGGGTTATAATCAGCAGGTGTCTAATCAGCAGGGTTATAATCAGCAGGGTTCTAACCAGCAGGTGTCTAATCAGCAGGGTTATAATCAGCAGGGTTCTAATCAGCAGGTGTCTAATCAGTAGGGTTCTAATCAGCAGGTGTCTAATCAGCAGAGGTCTAATCAGCAGGTGTCTTATCAGCAGGGTTCTAATCAGCAGGTGTCTAATCAGCAGGGTTATAATCAGCAGGGTTATAATCAGCAGGTGTCTTATCAGCAGGGTTCTAATCAGCAGGGTGTCTAATCAGCAGAGGTATAATCAGCAGAGTTATAATCAGCAGGTGTCTAATCAGCACGTGTCTAATCAGCAGGGTTTTAATCAGAAGGTGTCTAATCAGCAGGGGTCTAATCAGCAGGGTTATAATCAGAAGGTGTCTAATCAGCAGGGTTATAATCAGAAGGTGTCTAATCAGCAGGGTAATAATCAGCAGGGTTATAATCAGAAGGTGTCTAATCAGCAGGGTTATAATAAGCAGGGTAATAATCAGCAGGGTTATAATCAGAAGGTGTCTAATCAGCAGGGTTCTAATCAGCAGGCGTCTAATCAGCAGGGTTATTATCAGCAGGTGTCTAATTAGCAGGGTTCTAATCAGAAGAGGTCTAATCAGCAGGGTTCTAATCAGCAGAGGTCTAATCAGCAGTGGTCTAATTAGCAGGTTTCTAATCAGCAGAGGTCTAATCAGCAGGGGTCTAATTAGCAGAGTTCTAATTAGCAGGGTTCTAATCAGAAGAGGTCTAATCAGCAGAGGTCTAATCAGCAGTGGTCTAATCAGCAGGGTTCTAATCAGCAGAGGTCTAATCAGCAGAGGTCTAATTAGCAGGGTTCTAATCAGAAGAGGTCTAATCAGCAGGGGTCTAATCAGCAGAGGTCTAATCAGCAGGGTTCTAATCAGCAGGGTTCTAATCAGCAGGGTTCTAATCAGCAGGTGTCTAATCAGCAGAGGTCTAATCAGCAGTGGTCTAATTAGCAGGGTTCTAATCAGCAGGGTTCTAATCAGCAGGGTTATAATCAGAAGGGTTATAATCAGCAGAGGTCTAATCAGCAGGGTTCTAATCAGCAGGTGTCTAATCAGCAGGGTTCTAACCAGCAGTGGTCTAATCAGCAGGGTTATAATCAGCAGGTGTCTAATCAGCAGGTGTCTAATCAGCAGGGTTCTAATCAGCAGGGTTCTAATCAGCTGGTGTCTAATCAGCAGGGTTATAATCAGCAGGTGTCTAATCAGCAGGGTTCTAATCAGCAGGTGTCTAATCAGCAGGTTTCTAATCAGCAGGTGTCTAATCAGCAGAGGTCTAATCAGCAAGTGTCTTATCAGCAGGGTTCTAATCAGCAGGTGTCTAATCAGCAGGGTTATAATCAGCAGGTGTTTTATCAGCAGGGTTCTAATCAGCAGGTGTCTAATCTGCAGGTTTCTAATCAGCAGAGTTATAATCAGCAGGGTTCTAATCAGCAGGGTTATAATCAGCAAGGTTCTAATAAGCAGGTGTCTAATCAGCAGGGTTATAATCAGCAGGTGTCTAATCAGCAGAGGTCTAATCAACAGGTGTCTAATCAGCAGGGTTATAATCAGCAGGGTTATAATCAGCAGGTGTCTAATCAGCAGGGTTATAATCAGCAGGGTTCTAATCAGCAGGTGTCTAATCAGCAGGGTTATAATCAGCAGGGTTCTAATCAGCAGGTGTCTAATCAGCAGGGTTATAATCAGCAGGGTTATAATCAGCAGGTGTCTTATCAGCAGGGTTCTAATCAGCAGGTGTCTAATCAGCAGAGGTCTAATCAGCAGGTGTCTTATCAGCAGGGTTCTTATCAGCAGGGTTCTAATCAGCAGGTGTCTAATCAGCAGGGTTATAATCAGCAGGGTTATAATCAGCAGGTGTCTAATCAGCAGGGTTATAATCAGCAGGGTTATAATCAGCAGGTGTCTAATCAGCAGGGTTATAATCAGCAGGGTTCTAATCAGCAGGTGTCTAATCAGCAGGGTTATAATCAGCAGGGTTCTAATTAGCAGGTGTCTAATCAGCAGGGTTATAATCAGCAGGTGTCTAATCAGCAGAGGTCTAATCAGCAGAGGTCTAATCAGCAGGTGTCTAATCAGCAGAGGTCTAATCAGCAGGTGTCTTATCAGCAGGGTTATAATCAGAAGGTGTCTAATCAACAGGGTTTTAATCAGCAGGGTTATAATCAGCAGGGTTATAATCAGAAGGTGTCTAATCAGCAGAGGTCTAATCAGCAGGGTTATAATCAGCAGGTGTCTAATCAGCAGAGGTCTAATCAGCAGGTGTCTTATCAGCAGGGTTATAATCAGTGTCTAATCAGCAGGGTTTTAATCAGCAGGGTTATAATCAGCAGGTGTCTAATCAGCAGAGGTCTAATCAGCAGGTGTCTAATCAGCAGGGTTATAATCAGCAGGGTTATAATCAGCAAGGTTCTAATAAGCAGGTGTCTAATCAGCAGGGTTATAATCAGCAGGTGTCTAATCAGCAGAGGTCTAATCAACAGGTGTCTAATCAGCAGGGTTATAATCAGCAGGGTTATAATCAGCAGGTGTCTAATCAGCAGGGTTATAATCAGCAGGGTTCTAATCAGCAGGTGTCTAATCAGCAGGGTTATAATCAGCAGGGTTCTAATCAGCAGGTGTCTAATCAGCAGGGTTATAATCAGCAGGGTTATAATCAGCAGGTGTCTTATCAGCAGGGTTCTAATCAGCAGGTGTCTAATCAGCAGAGGTCTAATCAGCAGGTGTCTTATCAGCAGGGTTCTAATCAGCAGGTGTCTAATCAGCAGGGTTATAATCAGCAGGGTTATAATCAGCAGGTGTCTAATCAGCAGGGTTATAATCAGCAGGGTTATAATCAGCAGGTGTCTAATCAGCAGGGTTATAATCAGCAGGGTTCTAATCAGCAGGTGTCTAATCAGCAGGGTTATAATCAGCAGGGTTCTAATTAGCAGGTGTCTAATCAGCAGGGTTATAATCAGCAGGTGTCTAATCAGCAGAGGTCTAATCAGCAGAGGTCTAATCAGCAGGTGTCTAATCAGCAGAGGTCTAATCAGCAGGTGTCTTATCAGCAGGGTTATAATCAGAAGGTGTCTAATCAACAGGGTTTTAATCAGCAGGGTTATAATCAGCAGGGTTATAATCAGAAGGTGTCTAATCAGCAGAGGTCTAATCAGCAGGGTTATAATCAGCAGGTGTCTAATCAGCAGAGGTCTAATCAGCAGGTGTCTTATCAGCAGGGTTATAATCAGTGTCTAATCAGCAGGGTTTTAATCAGCAGGGTTATAATCAGCAGGTGTCTAATCAGCAGAGGTCTAATCAGCAGGTGTCTAATCAGCAGGGTTATAATCAGCAGGGTTATAATCAGCAGGTGTCTAATCAGCAGGTGTCTTATCAGCAGGGTTATAATCAGTGTCTAATCAGCAGAGGTCTAATCAGCAGGGTTATAATCAGCAGGTGTCTAATCAGCAGAGGTCTAATCAGCAGGTGTCTAATCAGCAGGGTTATAATCAGCAGGGTTATAATCAGCAGGTGTCTAATCAGCAGGGTTATAATCAGCAGGTGTCTAATCAGCAGAGGTCTAATCAGCAGGTGTCTAATCAGCAGGGTTCTAATCAGCAGGTGTCTAATCAACAGGGTAATAATCAGAAGGGCTATAATCAGCAGGGTAATAATCAGAAGGTGTCTAATCAGCAGGGTTATAATCAGAAGGTGTCTAATCAGCAGGGTAATAATCAGCAGGGTTATAATCAGAAGGTGTCTAATCAGCAGGGTTATAATCAGCAGGGTTATAATCAGCAGGTGTCTAATCAGCAGGGTTATAATCAGCAGGGTTATAATCAGCAGGTGTCTAATCAGCAGGGTTATAATCAGCAGGGTTCTAATCAGCAGGTGTCTAATCAGCAGGGTTATAATCAGCAGGGTTCTAATTAGCAGGTGTCTAATCAGCAGGGTTATAATCAGCAGGTGTCTAATCAGCAGAGGTCTAATCAGCAGAGGTCTAATCAGCAGGTGTCTAATCAGCAGAGGTCTAATCAGCAGGTGTCTTATCAGCAGGGTTATAATCAGAAGGTGTCTAATCAACAGGGTTTTAATCAGCAGGGTTATAATCAGCAGGGTTATAATCAGAAGGTGTCTAATCAGCAGAGGTCTAATCAGCAGGGTTATAATCAGCAGGTGTCTAATCAGCAGAGGTCTAATCAGCAGGTGTCTTATCAGCAGGGTTATAATCAGTGTCTAATCAGCAGGGTTTTAATCAGCAGGGTTATAATCAGCAGGTGTCTAATCAGCAGAGGTCTAATCAGCAGGTGTCTAATCAGCAGGGTTATAATCAGCAGGGTTATAATCAGCAAGGTTCTAATAAGCAGGTGTCTAATCAGCAGGGTTATAATCAGCAGGTGTCTAATCAGCAGAGGTCTAATCAACAGGTGTCTAATCAGCAGGGTTATAATCAGCAGGGTTATAATCAGCAGGTGTCTAATCAGCAGGGTTATAATCAGCAGGGTTCTAATCAGCAGGTGTCTAATCAGCAGGGTTATAATCAGCAGGGTTCTAATCAGCAGGTGTCTAATCAGCAGGGTTATAATCAGCAGGGTTATAATCAGCAGGTGTCTTATCAGCAGGGTTCTAATCAGCAGGTGTCTAATCAGCAGAGGTCTAATCAGCAGGTGTCTTATCAGCAGGGTTCTAATCAGCAGGTGTCTAATCAGCAGGGTTATAATCAGCAGGGTTATAATCAGCAGGTGTCTAATCAGCAGGGTTATAATCAGCAGGGTTATAATCAGCAGGTGTCTAATCAGCAGGGTTATAATCAGCAGGGTTCTAATCAGCAGGTGTCTAATCAGCAGGGTTATAATCAGCAGGGTTCTAATTAGCAGGTGTCTAATCAGCAGGGTTATAATCAGCAGGTGTCTAATCAGCAGAGGTCTAATCAGCAGAGGTCTAATCAGCAGGTGTCTAATCAGCAGAGGTCTAATCAGCAGGTGTCTTATCAGCAGGGTTATAATCAGAAGGTGTCTAATCAACAGGGTTTTAATCAGCAGGGTTATAATCAGCAGGGTTATAATCAGAAGGTGTCTAATCAGCAGAGGTCTAATCAGCAGGGTTATAATCAGCAGGTGTCTAATCAGCAGAGGTCTAATCAGCAGGTGTCTTATCAGCAGGGTTATAATCAGTGTCTAATCAGCAGGGTTTTAATCAGCAGGGTTATAATCAGCAGGTGTCTAATCAGCAGAGGTCTAATCAGCAGGTGTCTAATCAGCAGGGTTATAATCAGCAGGGTTATAATCAGCAGGTGTCTAATCAGCAGGTGTCTTATCAGCAGGGTTATAATCAGTGTCTAATCAGCAGAGGTCTAATCAGCAGGGTTATAATCAGCAGGTGTCTAATCAGCAGAGGTCTAATCAGCAGGTGTCTAATCAGCAGGGTTATAATCAGCAGGGTTATAATCAGCAGGTGTCTAATCAGCAGGGTTATAATCAGCAGGTGTCTAATCAGCAGAGGTCTAATCAGCAGGTGTCTAATCAGCAGGGTTCTAATCAGCAGGTGTCTAATCAACAGGGTAATAATCAGAAGGGCTATAATCAGCAGGGTAATAATCAGAAGGTGTCTAATCAGCAGGGTTATAATCAGAAGGTGTCTAATCAGCAGGGTAATAATCAGCAGGGTTATAATCAGAAGGTGTCTAATCAGCAGGGTTATAATCAGCAGGGTTATAATCAGCAGGGTTCTAATCAGCAGGGTTCTAATCAGCAGGTGTCTAATCAGCAGGGTTATAATCAGCAGGGTTCTAATCAGCAGGTGTCTAATCAGCAGGGTTATAATCAGCAGGTGTCTAATCAGCAGAGGTCTAATCAGCAGGTGTCTAATCAGCAGAGGTCTAATCAGCAGGTGTCTTATCAGCAGGGTTATAATCAGAAGGTGTCTAATCAACAGGGTTTTAATCAGCAGGGTTATAATCAGCAGGTGTCTAATCAGCAGGGTTATAATCAGCAGGTGTCTTATCAGCAGGGTTCTAATCAGTAGGTGTCTAATCTGCAGGTTTCTAATCAGCAGGGTTATAATCAGCAGGTGTCTAATCAGCAGGGTTCTAATCAGCAGGGTTCTAATCAGCAGGTGTCTAATCAGCAGGGTTATAATCAGCAGGTGTCTAATCAGCAGAGGTCTAATCAGCAGGTGTCTAATCAGCAGGGTTATAATCAGCAGGGTTATAATCAGCAGGTGTCTAATCAGCAGGTGTCTAATCAGCAGAGGTCTAATCAGCAGGTGTCTAATCAGCAGGGTTCTAATCAGCAGGGTTCTAATCAGCAGGTGTCTAATCAGCAGGGTTATAATCAGCAGGGTTCTTATCAGCAGGTGTCTAATCAGCAGGGTTATAATCAGCAGAGTTCTAATCAGCAGGTGTCTAATCAGCAGGGTTATAATCAGCAGGTGTCTAATCAGTAGAGGTCTAATCAGCAGGTGTCTAATCAGCAGAGGTCTAATCAGCAGGTGTCTAATCAGCAGAGGTCTAATCAGCAGGGTTATAATCAGCAGAGGTCTAATCAGCAGGTGTCTAATCAGCAGGGTTCTAATCAGCAGGGTTCTAATCAGCAGGGTTTTAATCAGAAGGTGTCTAATCAACATAGTAATAATCAGAAGGGCTATAATCAGCAGGGTTATAATCAGCAGGGGTCTAATCAGCAGGGTTATAATCAGAAGGTGTCTAATCAGCAGGGTTATAATCAGAAGGTGTCTAATCAGCAGGGTAATAATCAGCAGGGTTATAATCAGAAGGTGTCTAATCAGCAGGGTTATAATCAGCAGGGTAATAATCAGCAGGGTTATAATCAGAAGGTGTCTAATCAGCAGGGTTCTAATCAGCAGGCGTCTAATCAGCAGGGTTATAATCAGCAGGTGTCTAATTAGCAGGGTTCTAATCAGAAGAGGTCTAATCAGCAGGGTTCTAATCAGCAGAGGTCTAATCAGCAGTGGTCTAATTAGCAGGGTTCTAATCAGCAGTGGTCTAATCAGCAGGGTTCTAATCAGCAGAGGTCTAATCAGCAGAGGTCTAATTAGCAGGGTTCTAATCAGAAGAGGTCTAATCAGCAGGGGTCTAATCAGCAGAGGTCTAATCAGCTGGGTTCTAATCAGCAGGGTTCTAATCAGCAGGGTTCTAATCAGCAGGTGTCTAATCAGCAGAGGTCTAATCAGCAGGTGTCTAATCAGCAGAGGTCTAATCAGCAGGTGTCTTATCAGCAGGGTTATAATCAGAAGGTGTCTAATCAACAGGGTTTTAATCAGCAGGGTTCTAATCAGCAGGTGTCTAATCAGCAGGGTTATAATCAGCAGGTGTCTTATCAGCAGGGTTCTAATCAGTAGGTGTCTAATCTGCAGGTTTCTAATCAGCAGGGTTATAATCAGCAGGTGTCTAATCAGCAGGGTTCTAATCAGCAGGGTTCTAATCAGCAGGTGTCTAATCAGCAGGGTTATAATCAGCAGGTGTCTAATCAGCAGAGGTCTAATCAGCAGGGTTCTAATCAGCAGGGTTCTAATCAGCAGGTGTCTAATCAGCAGGGTTATAATCAGCAGGTGTCTAATCAGCAGAGGTCTAATCAGCAGGTGTCTAATCAGCAGGGTTATAATCAGCAGGGTTATAATCAGCAGGTGTCTAATCAGCAGGTGTCTAATCAGCAGAGGTCTAATCAGCAGGTGTCTAATCAGCAGGGTTCTAATCAGCAGGGTTCTAATCAGCAGGTGTCTAATCAGCAGGGTTATAATCAGCAGGGTTCTTATCAGCAGGTGTCTAATCAGCAGGGTTATAATCAGCAGGGTTCTAATCAGCAGGTGTCTAATCAGCAGGGTTATAATCAGCAGGTGTCTAATCAGTAGAGGTCTAATCAGCAGGTGTCTAATCAGCAGAGGTCTAATCAGCAGGTGTCTAATCAGCAGAGGTCTAATCAGCAGGGTTATAATCAGCAGAGGTCTAATCAGCAGGTGTCTAATCAGCAGGGTTCTAATCAGCAGGGTTCTAATCAGCAGGGTTTTAATCAGAAGGTGTCTAATCAACATAGTAATAATCAGAAGGGCTATAATCAGCAGGGTTATAATCAGCAGGGGTCTAATCAGCAGGGTTATAATCAGAAGGTGTCTAATCAGCAGGGTTATAATCAGAAGGTGTCTAATCAGCAGGGTAATAATCAGCAGGGTTATAATCAGAAGGTGTCTAATCAGCAGGGTTATAATCAGCAGGGTAATAATCAGCAGGGTTATAATCAGAAGGTGTCTAATCAGCAGGGTTCTAATCAGCAGGCGTCTAATCAGCAGGGTTATAATCAGCAGGTGTCTAATTAGCAGGGTTCTAATCAGAAGAGGTCTAATCAGCAGGGTTCTAATCAGCAGAGGTCTAATCAGCAGTGGTCTAATTAGCAGGGTTCTAATCAGCAGAGGTCTAATCAGCAGGGGTCTAATTAGCAGAGTTCTAATTAGCAGGGTTCTAATCAGAAGAGGTCTAATCAGCAGAGGTCTAATCAGCAGTGGTCTAATCAGCAGGGTTCTAATCAGCAGAGGTCTAATCAGCAGAGGTCTAATTAGCAGGGTTCTAATCAGAAGAGGTCTAATCAGCAGGGGTCTAATCAGCAGAGGTCTAATCAGCTGGGTTCTAATCAGCAGGGTTCTAATCAGCAGGTGTCTAATCAGCAGGTGTCTAATCAGCAGAGGTCTAATCAGCAGGTGTCTAATCAGCAGGGTTCTAATCAGCAGGGTTCTAATCAGCAGGTGTCTAATCAGCAGGGTTATAATCAGCAGGGTTCTTATCAGCAGGTGTCTAATCAGCATGGTTATAATCAGCAGGGTTCTAATCAGCAGGTGTCTAATCAGCAGGGTTATAATCAGCAGGTGTCTAATCAGTAGAGGTCTAATCAGCAGGTGTCTAATCAGCAGAGGTCTAATCAGCAGGTGTCTAATCAGCAGAGGTCTAATCAGCAGGGTTATAATCAGCAGAGGTCTAATCAGCAGGTGTCTAATCAGCAGGGTTCTAATCAGCAGGGTTCTAATCAGCAGGGTTTTAATCAGAAGGTGTCTAATCAACATAGTAATAATCAGAAGGGCTATAATCAGCAGGGTTATAATCAGCAGGGGTCTAATCAGCAGGGTTATAATCAGAAGGTGTCTAATCAGCAGGGTTATAATCAGAAGGTGTCTAATCAGCAGGGTAATAATCAGCAGGGTTATAATCAGAAGGTGTCTAATCAGCAGGGTTATAATCAGCAGGGTAATAATCAGCAGGGTTATAATCAGAAGGTGTCTAATCAGCAGGGTTCTAATCAGCAGGCGTCTAATCAGCAGGGTTATAATCAGCAGGTGTCTAATTAGCAGGGTTCTAATCAGAAGAGGTCTAATCAGCAGGGTTCTAATCAGCAGAGGTCTAATCAGCAGTGGTCTAATTAGCAGGGTTCTAATCAGCAGAGGTCTAATCAGCAGGGGTCTAATTAGCAGAGTTCTAATTAGCAGGGTTCTAATCAGAAGAGGTCTAATCAGCAGAGGTCTAATCAGCAGTGGTCTAATCAGCAGGGTTCTAATCAGCAGAGGTCTAATCAGCAGAGGTCTAATTAGCAGGGTTCTAATCAGAAGAGGTCTAATCAGCAGGGGTCTAATCAGCAGAGGTCTAATCAGCTGGGTTCTAATCAGCAGGGTTCTAATCAGCAGGGTTCTAATCAGCAGTGGTCTAATTAGCAGGGTTCTAATCAGCAGAGGTCTAATCAGCAGTGGTCTAATTAGCAGGGTTCTAATCAGCAGGGTTATAATCAGCAGGGTTATAATCAGCAGGGTTATAATCAGCAGGTGTCTAAACTGCAGGGGTCTAATCAGCAGGGTTATAATCAGCAGAGGTCTAATCAGCAGGGTTCTAATCAGCTGGGTTCTAATCAGCAGGTGTCTAATCAGCAGGGGTCTAATCAGCAGGGTTATAATCAGCAGAGGTCTAATCAGCAGGGTTATAATCAGCAGGTGTCTAATCAGCAGGGTTATAATCAGCAGGTGTCTAATCAGCAGGTGTCTAATCAGCAGGGTTCTAATCAGCAGGGTTCTAATCAGCTGGTGTCTAATCAGCAGGGTTATAATCAGCAGGTGTCTAATCAGCAGAGGTCTAATCAGCAGAGGTCTAATCAGCAGGTGTCTAATCAGCATAGGTCTAATCAGCAGGTGTCTTATCAGCAGGGTTATAATCAGAAGGTGTCTAATCAACAGGGTTTTAATCAGCAGGGTTATAATCAGCAGGGTTATAATCAGAAGGTGTCTAATCAGCAGAGGTCTAATCAGCAGGGTTATAATCAGCAGGTGTCTAATCAGCAGAGGTCTAATCAGCAGGTGTCTTATCAGCAGGGTTATAATCAGTGTCTAATCAGCAGGGTTTTAATCAGCAGGGTTATAATCAGCAGGTGTCTAATCAGCAGAGGTCTAATCAGCAGGTGTCTAATCAGCAGGGTTATAATCAGCAGGGTTATAATCAGCAGGTGTCTAATCAGCAGGTGTCTTATCAGCAGGGTTATAATCAGTGTCTAATCAGCAGAGGTCTAATCAGCAGGGTTATAATCAGCAGGTGTCTAATCAGCAGAGGTCTAATCAGCAGGTGTCTAATCAGCAGGGTTATAATCAGCAGGGTTATAATCAGCAGGTGTCTAATCAGCAGGGTTATAATCAGCAGGTGTCTAATCAGCAGAGGTCTAATCAGCAGGTGTCTAATCAGCAGGGTTCTAATCAGCAGGTGTCTTATCAGCAGGGTTATAATCAGAAGGTGTCTAATCAGCAGGGTTTTAATCAGAAGGTGTCTAATCAACAGGGTAATAATCAGAAGGGCTATAATCAGCAGGGTAATAATCAGAAGGTGTCTAATCAGCAGGGTTATAATCAGAAGGTGTCTAATCAGCAGGGTAATAATCAGCAGGGTTATAATCAGAAGGTGTCTAATCAGCAGGGTTATAATCAGCAGGGTTATAATCAGCAGGGTTCTAATCAGCAGGGTTCTAATCAGCAGGTGTCTAATCAGCAGGGTTATAATCAGCAGGGTTCTAATCAGCAGGTGTCTAATCAGCAGGGTTATAATCAGCAGGTGTCTAATCAGCAGAGGTCTAATCAGCAGGTGTCTAATCAGCAGAGGTCTAATCAGCAGGTGTCTTATCAGCAGGGTTATAATCAGAAGGTGTCTAATCAACAGGGTTTTAATCAGCAGGGTTATAATCAGCAGGTGTCTAATCAGCAGGGTTATAATCAGCAGGTGTCTTATCAGCAGGGTTCTAATCAGTAGGTGTCTAATCTGCAGGTTTCTAATCAGCAGGGTTATAATCAGCAGGTGTCTAATCAGCAGGGTTCTAATCAGCAGGGTTCTAATCAGCAGGTGTCTAATCAGCAGGGTTATAATCAGCAGGTGTCTAATCAGCAGAGGTCTAATCAGCAGGTGTCTAATCAGCAGGGTTATAATCAGCAGGGTTATAATCAGCAGGTGTCTAATCAGCAGGTGTCTAATCAGCAGAGGTCTAATCAGCAGGTGTCTAATCAGCAGGGTTCTAATCAGCAGGGTTCTAATCAGCAGGTGTCTAATCAGCAGGGTTATAATCAGCAGGGTTCTTATCAGCAGGTGTCTAATCAGCAGGGTTATAATCAGCAGAGTTCTAATCAGCAGGTGTCTAATCAGCAGGGTTATAATCAGCAGGTGTCTAATCAGTAGAGGTCTAATCAGCAGGTGTCTAATCAGCAGAGGTCTAATCAGCAGGTGTCTAATCAGCAGAGGTCTAATCAGCAGGGTTATAATCAGCAGAGGTCTAATCAGCAGGTGTCTAATCAGCAGGGTTCTAATCAGCAGGGTTCTAATCAGCAGGGTTTTAATCAGAAGGTGTCTAATCAACATAGTAATAATCAGAAGGGCTATAATCAGCAGGGTTATAATCAGCAGGGGTCTAATCAGCAGGGTTATAATCAGAAGGTGTCTAATCAGCAGGGTTATAATCAGAAGGTGTCTAATCAGCAGGGTAATAATCAGCAGGGTTATAATCAGAAGGTGTCTAATCAGCAAGGTTATAATCAGCAGGGTAATAATCAGCAGGGTTATAATCAGAAGGTGTCTAATCAGCAGGGTTCTAATCAGCAGGCGTCTAATCAGCAGGGTTATAATCAGCAGGTGTCTAATTAGCAGGGTTCTAATCAGAAGAGGTCTAATCAGCAGGGTTCTAATCAGCAGAGGTCTAATCAGCAGTGGTCTAATTAGCAGGGTTCTAATCAGCAGTGGTCTAATCAGCAGGGTTCTAATCAGCAGAGGTCTAATCAGCAGAGGTCTAATTAGCAGGGTTCTAATCAGAAGAGGTCTAATCAGCAGGGGTCTAATCAGCAGAGGTCTAATCAGCTGGGTTCTAATCAGCAGGGTTCTAATCAGCAGGGTTCTAATCAGCAGGTGTCTAATCAGCAGAGGTCTAATCAGCAGGTGTCTAATCAGCAGAGGTCTAATCAGCAGGTGTCTTATCAGCAGGGTTATAATCAGAAGGTGTCTAATCAACAGGGTTTTAATCAGCAGGGTTCTAATCAGCAGGTGTCTAATCAGCAGGGTTATAATCAGCAGGTGTCTTATCAGCAGGGTTCTAATCAGTAGGTGTCTAATCTGCAGGTTTCTAATCAGCAGGGTTATAATCAGCAGGTGTCTAATCAGCAGGGTTCTAATCAGCAGGGTTCTAATCAGCAGGTGTCTAATCAGCAGGGTTATAATCAGCAGGTGTCTAATCAGCAGAGGTCTAATCAGCAGGGTTCTAATCAGCAGGGTTCTAATCAGCAGGTGTCTAATCAGCAGGGTTATAATCAGCAGGTGTCTAATCAGCAGAGGTCTAATCAGCAGGTGTCTAATCAGCAGGGTTATAATCAGCAGGGTTATAATCAGCAGGTGTCTAATCAGCAGGTGTCTAATCAGCAGAGGTCTAATCAGCAGGTGTCTAATCAGCAGGGTTCTAATCAGCAGGGTTCTAATCAGCAGGTGTCTAATCAGCAGGGTTATAATCAGCAGGGTTCTTATCAGCAGGTGTCTAATCAGCAGGGTTATAATCAGCAGGGTTCTAATCAGCAGGTGTCTAATCAGCAGGGTTATAATCAGCAGGTGTCTAATCAGTAGAGGTCTAATCAGCAGGTGTCTAATCAGCAGAGGTCTAATCAGCAGGTGTCTAATCAGCAGAGGTCTAATCAGCAGGGTTATAATCAGCAGAGGTCTAATCAGCAGGTGTCTAATCAGCAGGGTTCTAATCAGCAGGGTTCTAATCAGCAGGGTTTTAATCAGAAGGTGTCTAATCAACATAGTAATAATCAGAAGGGCTATAATCAGCAGGGTTATAATCAGCAGGGGTCTAATCAGCAGGGTTATAATCAGAAGGTGTCTAATCAGCAGGGTTATAATCAGAAGGTGTCTAATCAGCAGGGTAATAATCAGCAGGGTTATAATCAGAAGGTGTCTAATCAGCAGGGTTATAATCAGCAGGGTAATAATCAGCAGGGTTATAATCAGAAGGTGTCTAATCAGCAGGGTTCTAATCAGCAGGCGTCTAATCAGCAGGGTTATAATCAGCAGGTGTCTAATTAGCAGGGTTCTAATCAGAAGAGGTCTAATCAGCAGGGTTCTAATCAGCAGAGGTCTAATCAGCAGTGGTCTAATTAGCAGGGTTCTAATCAGCAGAGGTCTAATCAGCAGGGGTCTAATTAGCAGAGTTCTAATTAGCAGGGTTCTAATCAGAAGAGGTCTAATCAGCAGAGGTCTAATCAGCAGTGGTCTAATCAGCAGGGTTCTAATCAGCAGAGGTCTAATCAGCAGAGGTCTAATTAGCAGGGTTCTAATCAGAAGAGGTCTAATCAGCAGGGGTCTAATCAGCAGAGGTCTAATCAGCTGGGTTCTAATCAGCAGGGTTCTAATCAGCAGGTGTCTAATCAGCAGGTGTCTAATCAGCAGAGGTCTAATCAGCAGGTGTCTAATCAGCAGGGTTCTAATCAGCAGGGTTCTAATCAGCAGGTGTCTAATCAGCAGGGTTATAATCAGCAGGGTTCTTATCAGCAGGTGTCTAATCAGCATGGTTATAATCAGCAGGGTTCTAATCAGCAGGTGTCTAATCAGCAGGGTTATAATCAGCAGGTGTCTAATCAGTAGAGGTCTAATCAGCAGGTGTCTAATCAGCAGAGGTCTAATCAGCAGGTGTCTAATCAGCAGAGGTCTAATCAGCAGGGTTATAATCAGCAGAGGTCTAATCAGCAGGTGTCTAATCAGCAGGGTTCTAATCAGCAGGGTTCTAATCAGCAGGGTTTTAATCAGAAGGTGTCTAATCAACATAGTAATAATCAGAAGGGCTATAATCAGCAGGGTTATAATCAGCAGGGGTCTAATCAGCAGGGTTATAATCAGAAGGTGTCTAATCAGCAGGGTTATAATCAGAAGGTGTCTAATCAGCAGGGTAATAATCAGCAGGGTTATAATCAGAAGGTGTCTAATCAGCAGGGTTATAATCAGCAGGGTAATAATCAGCAGGGTTATAATCAGAAGGTGTCTAATCAGCAGGGTTCTAATCAGCAGGCGTCTAATCAGCAGGGTTATAATCAGCAGGTGTCTAATTAGCAGGGTTCTAATCAGAAGAGGTCTAATCAGCAGGGTTCTAATCAGCAGAGGTCTAATCAGCAGTGGTCTAATTAGCAGGGTTCTAATCAGCAGAGGTCTAATCAGCAGGGGTCTAATTAGCAGAGTTCTAATTAGCAGGGTTCTAATCAGAAGAGGTCTAATCAGCAGAGGTCTAATCAGCAGTGGTCTAATCAGCAGGGTTCTAATCAGCAGAGGTCTAATCAGCAGAGGTCTAATTAGCAGGGTTCTAATCAGAAGAGGTCTAATCAGCAGGGGTCTAATCAGCAGAGGTCTAATCAGCTGGGTTCTAATCAGCAGGGTTCTAATCAGCAGGGTTCTAATCAGCAGTGGTCTAATTAGCAGGGTTCTAATCAGCAGAGGTCTAATCAGCAGTGGTCTAATTAGCAGGGTTCTAATCAGCAGGGTTATAATCAGCAGGGTTATAATCAGCAGGGTTATAATCAGCAGGTGTCTAAACTGCAGGGGTCTAATCAGCAGGGTTATAATCAGCAGAGGTCTAATCAGCAGGGTTCTAATCAGCTGGGTTCTAATCAGCAGGTGTCTAATCAGCAGGGGTCTAATCAGCAGGGTTATAATCAGCAGAGGTCTAATCAGCAGGGTTATAATCAGCAGGTGTCTAATCAGCAGGGTTATAATCAGCAGGTGTCTAATCAGCAGGTGTCTAATCAGCAGGGTTCTAATCAGCAGGGTTCTAATCAGCTGGTGTCTAATCAGCAGGGTTATAATCAGCAGGTGTCTAATCAGCATGGTTCTAATCAGCAGGTGTCTAATCAGCAGGTTTCTAATCAGCAGGTGTCTAATCAGCAGAGGTCTAATCAGCAGGTGTCTTATCAGCAGGGTTCTAATCAGCAGGTGTCTAATCAGCAGGGTTATAATCAGCAGGTGTCTTATCAGCAGGGTTCTAATCAGCAGGTGTCTAATCTGCAGGTTTCTAATCAGCAGGGTTATAATCAGCAGGTGTCTAATCAGCAGGGTTATAATCAGCAGGGTTCTAATCAGCAGGTGTCTAATCAGCAGGGTTATAATCAGCAGGTGTCTAATCAGCAGAGGTCTAATCAACAGGTGTCTAATCAGCAGGGTTATAATCAGCAGGGTTATAATCAGCAGGTGTCTAATCAGCAGGGTTATAATCAGCAGGGTTCTAATCAGCAGGTGTCTAATCAGCAGGGTTCTAATCAGCAGGTGTCTAATCAGTAGGGTTCTAATCAGCAGGTGTCTAATCAGCAGAGGTCTAATCAGCAGGTGTCTTATCAGCAGGGTTCTAATCAGCAGGTGTCTAATCAGCAGGGTTATAATCAGCAGGGTTATAATCAGCAGGTGTCTTATCAGCAGGGTTATAATCAGCAGGTGTCTTATCAGCAGGTGTCTAATCAGCAGGGTTATAATCAGCAGGGTTATAATCAGCAGGTGTCTTATCAGCAGGGTTCTAATCAGCAGGTGTCTAATCAGCAGGGTTATAATCAGCAGGGTTATAATCAGCAGGTGTCTTATCAGCAGGGTTCTAATCAGCAGGTGTCTAATCAGCAGGGTTATAATCAGCAGGGTTATAATCAGCAGGTGTCTAATCAGCAGGGTTATAATCAGCAGGGTTATAATCAGCAGGTGTCTAATCAGCAGGGTTATAATCAGCAGGGTTCTAATCAGCAGGTGTCTAATCAGCAGGCTTATAATCAGCAGGGTTCTAATTAGCAGGTGTCTAATCAGCAGGTGTCTAATCAGCAGAGGTCTAATCAGCAGGTGTCTAATCAGCAGAGGTCTAATCAGCAGGTGTCTTATCAGCAGGGTTATAATCAGAAGGTGTCTAATCAACAGGGTTTTAATCAGCAGGGTTATAATCAGCAGGGTTATAATCAGAAGGTGTCTAATCAGCAGAGGTCTAATCAGCAGGTGTCTAATCAGCAGGGTTATAATCAGCAGGGTTATAATCAGCAGGTGTCTAATCAGCAGGGTTATAATCAGCAGGTATCTAATCAGCAGGTGTCTAATCAGCAGAGGTCTATTCAGCAGGTGTCTAATCAGCAGGGTTCTAATCAGCAGGTGTCTTATCAGCAGGGTTATAATCAGAAGGTGTCTAATCAGCAGGGTTTTAATCAGAAGGTGTCTAATCAACAGGGTTATAATCAGAAGGTGTCTAATCAGCAGGGTAATAATCAGCAGGGTTATAATCAGAAGGTGTCTAATCAGCAGGGTAATAATCAGCAGGGTTATAATCAGAAGGTGTCTAATCAGCAGGGTAATAATCAGCAGGGTTATAATCAGAAGGTGTCTAATCAGCAGGGTTATAATCAGCAGGGTTATAATCAGAAGGTGTCTAATCAGCAGGGTTCTAATCAGCAGGGTTCTAATCAGCAGGTGTCTAATCAGCAGGGTTATAATCAGCAGGGTTCTAATCAGCAGGTGTCTAATCAGCAGGGTTATAATCAGCAGGTGTCTAATCAGCAGAGGTCTAATCAGCAGGTGTCTAATCAGCAGAGGTCTAATCAGCAGGTGTCTTATCAGCAGGGTTATAATCAGAAGGTGTCTAATCAACAGGGTTTTAATCAGCAGGGTTCTAATCAGCAGGTGTCTAATCAGCAGGGTTATAATCAGCAGGTGTCTTATCAGCAGGGTTCTAATCAGCAGGTGTCTAATCAGCAGGGTTCTAATCAGCAGGGTTCTAATCAGCAGGTGTCTAATCAGCAGGGTTATAATCAGCAGGTGTCTAATCAGCAGAGGTCTAATCAGCAGGTGTCTAATCAGCAGGGTTATAATCAGCAGGGTTATAATCAGCAGGTGTCTAATCAGCAGGTGTCTAATCAGCAGAGGTCTAATCAGCAGGGTTATAATCAGCAGGTGTCTAATCAGCAGGGTTCTAATCAGCAGGGTTCTAATCAGCAGGTGTCTAATCAGCAGGGTTATAATCAGCAGGGTTCTTATCAGCAGGTGTCTAATCAGCAGGGTTCTAATCAGCAGGGTTCTAATCAGCAGGTGTCTAATCAGCAGGGTTATAATCAGCAGGTGTCTAATCAGCAGAGGTCTAATCAGCAGGTGTCTAATCAGCAGAGGTCTAATCAGCAGGTGTCTTATCAGCAGGGTTATAATCAGAAGGTGTCTAATCAGCAGGGTTTTAATCAGCAGGGTTATAATCAGCAGGGTTATAATCAGAAGGTGTCTAATCAGCAGAGGTCTAATCAGCAGGGTTATAATCAGCAGGTGTCTAATCAGCAGAGGTCTAATCAGCAGGTGTCTAATCAGCAGGGTTCTAATCAGCAGGGTTTTAATCAGAAGGTGTCTAATCAACATAGTAATAATCAGAAGGTGTCTAATCAGAAGGTGTCTAATCAGCAGGGTAATAATCAGCAGGGTAATAATCAGCAGGGTTATAATCAGCTGGGTAATAATCAGCAGGGTTATAATCAGAAGGTGTCTAATCAGCAGGGTTCTAATCAGCAGGCGTCTAATCAGCAGGGTTATAATCAGAAGGTGTCTAATCAGCAGGGTAATAATCAGCAGGGTTATAATCAGAAGGTGTCTAATCAGCAGGGTTATAATCAACAGGGTTATAATCAGAAGGTGTCTAATCAGCAGGGTTCTAATCAGCAGGCGTCTAATCAGCAGGGTAATAATCAGAAGAGGTCTAATCAGCAGGGTTATAATCAGCAGGTGTCTAATCAGCAGGGTGTCTTATCAGCAGGGTTCTAATCAGCAGTGATCTTGTCATTGACATCAGTAGACTGTATTCACTGCTCTGTTCCCCCGTCCTGTTTGTTTCTTTGCTGCAATTGGGCTTGAAGCATCTGCTGTTGGCAGCTTGGCAAATTAATTCATTATTTTGTTTATTTTTTTACTTGAAACATGAGGCAGAGCCATGGCCTGAGGGGATGTTCATGGGCACACACACACACACGCACGCACACACACACACACACACACACACACACACACACACACACACACACACACACACACACACGCGCGCACACGCACACACACACACACACACACACACACACACACACACACACACACACACACACACACACACACACACACACACGCGCGCACACACACACACGCGCGCACACACACACATACACACACACACACACCATCCAAACACTTGCCTTCTGAGATTAGAGACCTAGATTGTGTTCAGTAGTGCGCACTATAACTACATTTATTAACGGAAAATAAAAGTATGCCGTTCAAATCTTCAAAATGTTTCAAGACAGGACACATCGCTGATTGCTCAAATATGTAAGTCTTTGTCCTTTATCCTGCTCAGCCTAGTCAATAATACCCTTTCAGTTTAATACTGATACACACAAAGAAATCATTCAAAACAGCTGGTCTTGCTTCCATTTAACTGGATAGAACTGCTCAGTTTTTCGTTAGAGTTGGCAGTGATCACTCTTACCACTCCAATACTCTGAGACACATGCGCCCCAGAAAGCTATTGTCACGTTCGTCGTAAAGATGGGACCAAGGCGCAGCGGGAATGTGTATGCTCATCTTCTTGTTTATTGAGAAGTAAACAAAACAAAACACTTAATCAAAACAACAACGACGAAAAAACAGTCCTGTGAGACATACAGCTACACATGGAACAACTACCCACAAAAACCCATGGAAAAACACCCCTACTAAATAGGACCTTCAATTAGAGGCAACGAGGAACAGCTGCCTCCAATTGAAGGTCAACCCAATAAACTAAACATAGAAATAGAATAACTAGACACAGACATAGAAATAGACTAACATAGAACATAAACCAAAAAAAAACAAAACACATAAAACAAACACCCCCTGCCAAGTCCTGACCAAAATACAATAACAAATAACCTCTTTACTGGTCAGGACGTGACAGCTATATAGCTCTTATAGCCATATATATCTCCCCATATAACTCCTATAGCCATATATAGCTCCCCTTATAGCTCTTATAGCCATATATATCTCCCCATATAGCTCTTATAGCCAGGTATAGCTCTTCATATGACTCTTATAGCCATATATAGCTCTTCATATGACTCTTATAGACATATATAACTCACCATATGGCTCTTATAGACATATATAACTCCCCGTATAGCTCTTATAGACATATATAGCTCCCCATATAGCTCTAATAGCCATATATACAGTGCATTCTGAAAGTATTCAGACCCCTTGACTTTTTCAACATTTTGTTGCATTCTAAAACGGATGAAATTGTTTTTTTCCCCTCATCAATCTATACACAATACCCCATAATGACGAAGCAAAAACAGGTTTTTAGAAATGTTTGCAAATGTATATAAAAAATGAAATATTACATTTACATAAGTATTCAGACCCTTTACTCCTTTGGCAGTGATTACAGCCTAGAGTCTTCTTGGATATGACACTACAAGCTTGGCACACCTGTATTTTAGGTCCTGAGTGCTCTAGAGCAGGTTTTCATCAAGGATCTCTCTGTACTTTGCTCTGTTCATCTTTCCCTCAATCCTGACTGGTCTCCCAGTCCCTGCCACTGAAAAACATCTCCACAGCATGATGCTGCCACCACAATGCTTCACTGTAGAATTGGTGCCAGGTTTCCTCCAGATGTGATGCTTGGCATTCAGACCAGAGAATATTGTTTCTTATGGTCTGAGAGTCTTTAGGTATCTTTTGGCAAACTCCGAGCTGGCTGTCATGTGCCGTTTACTGAGGAGTGCCTTCCGTCTGGCCACTCTACCATAAAGGCCTGATTGGTGGAGTGCTGCAGAGATGGTTGTCCTTCTGGAAGGTTCTCCCATCTCCACAAATCAAATCAAATCAAATGTATTTATATAGCCCTTCTTACATCAGCTGATATCTCAAAGTGCTGTACAGAAACCCAGCCTAAAACCCCAAACAGCAAGCAATGCAGGTGTAGAAGCACGGTGGCTAGGAAAAACTCCCTAGAAAGGCCAAAACCTAGGAAGAAACCTAGAGAGGAACCAGGCTATGAGGGGTGGCCAGTCCTCTTCTGGCTGTGCCGGGTGGAGATTATAACAGCACATGGCCTAGATGTTCAAATGTTCATAAATGACCAGCATTGTCAAATAATAATAATCATAGTAGTTGTCGAGGGTGCAAAAAGTCAGTAACACAAGAGTAAGTGTCAGTTGGCTTTTTCATAGCCGATCTTTGAGAGTATCTCAAAGATCTGAGAAGAGGAAGATCGTAGGAAGATCGTAGAAGATGGGAGAACACAGTGGCCACTCTGTTCTTTGAGACCTTCAATGTTATAGATATGTTTTGGTACCCTTCCCCAGATCTGTGCCTCGACACAATCCTGTCTCGGTGCTCTACGGACAATTTCTTCAACCTCATGGCTTGGTTTTTTCTCTGACATGCACTTTCAACTGTGGAACATTATATAGACAGATGTGTGTCTTTCCAAATCATGTCCAATCAACTGAATTTACCACAGAGCTCAATTCCAAGTCTCATAGCAATACTTACTTTCTTATGTACGTTTAGAAAAACACTGTTTTCGCTTTGTCAATATGGGGTATTGTGTGTAGATTGATGAGGGAATCATAGTGGTGGCTACATCATGTTATGGATATGCTTGTAGTTGTTAAGGACTGGGGAGATTTTCCAGGATCAAAAATACATGTAATGGAACTAAGCACACAATCCTAGAGGAAAACCTGTTTCAGTGTGCTTTCCACCAGACACTGGGAAAATAATTCACCTTTCAGCAGGACTATAACCTAAAACACAAGGCCAAATCTACACTGGAGTTGCTTATGAATGTTCCTGAGTGCCGAGTTACAGCTTTGACTTAAATCTACTTGAAAATCTATGGCAAAACCTGGAAATGATTGTCTAGCAATGATCAACAACCAATTTGAAGAGCTTGAAGAATTAGAATTATGGGTAAATGTTGCACAATCCAGGTGTGGAATGCTCTTAGAGACCCAGAAAGACTCACAGCTGTCATCGCTGTCAAAGGTGCTTCTATATATAAATAACAGATTTATGTATTTCATTTTCAATAAATTTGCTAAGATTTCTAAAACCATGTTTTCAGTTTGTCATTATGGGGTATTGTGTGTAGAAGATTATTTTTTTTTTAAATCCATTTTGAATTGAGGTTGTAACACAACAAAATGTGGAGTAAGTCAAGGAGTACGAATACTTTCTGAAGGCCCTGTAACTTGATTAAAATAACTACATAAAGTACTTAAGGAGATTCCCCAGAGGCTTGTTGAGTGTGTTCTTGTTAAATCATTCAAACCCTCTCCAACCTAACCCAATCCTGACTGGTATGTTTTCTCCTTCTACCCTCTCCACCCTAACCCAATGCTGACTGGTATGTTTTCTCCTTCTACCCTCTCCACCCTAACCCAATGCTGACTGGTATGTTTTCTCCTTCTACCCTCTCCACCCTAACCCAATCCTGACTGGTATGTTTTCTCCTTCTACCCTCTCCACCCTAACCCAATCCTGACTGGTATGTTTTCTCCTTCTACCCTCTCCACCCTAACCCAATCCTGACTGGTATGTTTTCTCCTTCTACCCTCTCCACCCTAACCCAATCCTGACTGGTATGTTTTCTCCTTCTACCCTCTCCACCCTAACCCAATCCTGACTGGTATGTTTTCTCCTTCTACTCTCTCCACCCTAACCCAATCCTGACTGGTATGTTTTCTCCTTCTATCCTCTGCACCCTAAACCAATCCTGACTGGTATGTTTTCTCCTTCTACCCTCTCCACCCTAACCCAATCCTGACTGGTATGTTTTCTCCTTCTACCCTCTCCACCCTAACCCAATCCTGACTGGTATGTTTTCTCCTTACCCTCTCCACCCTAACCCAATCCTGACTGGTATGTTTTCTGCTTCTACCCTCTCCACCCTAACCCAATCCTGACTGGTATGTTTTCTCCTTCTACCCTCTCCACCCTAACCCAATCCTGACTGGTATGTTTTCTCCTTACCCTCTCCACC
This sequence comes from Salmo salar, assembly GCF_965601325.2. Taxonomy (NCBI): domain Eukaryota; kingdom Metazoa; phylum Chordata; class Actinopteri; order Salmoniformes; family Salmonidae; genus Salmo; species Salmo salar. The sequence continues at coordinate 95,354,444 of NC_138293.1, read as the reverse complement.
CTAACCCAATCCTGACTGGTATGTTTTCTCCTTCTACCCTCTCCACCCTAACCCAATCCTGACTGGTATGTTTTCTCCTTCTACCCTCTCCAACCTAACCCAATCCGGACTGGTATGTTTTCTCCTTACCCTCTCCACCCTAACCCAATCCTGACTGGTATGTTTTCTCCTTCTACCCTCTCCACCCTAACCCAATCCTGACTGGTATGTTTTCTCCTTCTACTCTCTCCACCCTAACCCAATCCTGACTGGTATGTTTTCTACTTCTACCCTCTCCACCCTAACCCAATCCTGACTGATATGTTTTCTCCTTACCCTCTCCACCCTAACCCAATCCTGACTGATATGTTTTCTCCTTCTACCCTCTCCACCCTAACCCAATCCTGACTGGTATGTTTTCTCCTTCTACTCTCTCCACCCTAACCCAATCCTTGGCTGGTATGTTTTCTCCTTACCCTCTCCATCCTAACCCAATTCTGACTGGTATGTCTTCTCCTTCTACTCTCTCCACCCTAACCCAATCCTGACTGGTATGTTTTCTCCTTCTACTCTCTCCATCCTAACCCAATCCTGACTGGTATGTTTTCTCCTTCTACTCTCTCCACCCTAACCCAATCCTGACTGGTATGTTTTCTCCTTCTACCCTCTCCACCCTAACCCAATGCTGACTGGTATGTTTTCTCCTTCTACCCTCTCCACCCTAACCCAATCCTGACTGGTATGTTTTCTCCTTCTACCCTCTCCACCCTAACCCAATCCTGACTGGTATGTTTTCTCCTTCTACCCTCTCCACCCTAACCCAATCCTGACTGGTATGTTTTCTCCTTCTACTCTCTCCATCCTAACCCAATCCTGACTGGTATGTTTTCTCCTTCTACTCTCTCCACCCTAACCCAATCCTGACTGGTATGTTTTCTCCTTCTACCCTCTCCACCCTAACCCAATGCTGACTGGTATGTTTTCTCCTTCTACCCTCTCCACCCTAACCCAATCCTGACTGGTATGTTTTCTCCTTCTACCCTCTCCACCCTAACCCAATCCTGACTGGTATGTTTTCTCCTTCTACTCTCTCCACCCTAACCCAATCCTGACTGGTATGTTTTCTCCTTCTACCCTCTCCACCCTAACCCAATCCTGACTGGTATGTTTTCTCCTTCTACTCTCTCCACCCTAACCCAATCCTGACTGGTATGTTTTCTCCTTCTACCCTCTCCACCCTAACCCAATCCTGACTGGTATGTTTTCTCCTTACCCTCTCCACCCTAACCCAATCCTGACTGGTATGTTTTCTCCTTCTACCCTCTGCACCCTAACCCAATCCTGACTGGTATGTTTTCTCCTTCTACTCTCTCCACCCTAACCCAATCCTGACTGATATGTTTTCTCCTTCTACCCTCTCCACCCTAACCCAATCCTGACTGGTATGTTTTCTCCTTCTACTCTCTCCACCCTAACCCAATCCTTGGCTGGTATGTTTTCTCCTTACCCTCTCCATCCTAACCCAATTCTGACTGGTATGTCTTCTCCTTCTACTCTCTCCACCCTAACCCAATCCTGACTGGTATGTTTTCTCCTTCTACTCTCTCCATCCTAACCCAATCCTGACTGGTATGTTTTCTCCTTCTACTCTCTCCACCCTAACCCAATCCTGACTGGTATGTTTTCTCCTTCTACCCTCTCCACCCTAACCCAATGCTGACTGGTATGTTTTCTCCTTCTACCCTCTCCACCCTAACCCAATCCTGACTGGTATGTTTTCTCCTTCTACCCTCTCCACCCTAACCCAATCCTGACTGGTATGTTTTCTCCTTCTACCCTCTCCACCCTAACCCAATCCTGACTGGTATGTTTTCTCCTTCTACTCTCTCCACCCTAACCCAATCCTGACTGGTATGTTTTCTCCTTCTACCCTCTCCACCCTAACCCAATCCTGACTGGTATGTTTTCTCCTTCTACTCTCTCCACCCTAACCCAATCCTGACTGGTATGTTTTCTCCTTCTACCCTCTCCACCCTAACCCAATCCTGACTGGTATGTTTTCTCCTTACCCTCTCCACCCTAACCCAATCCTGACTGGTATGTTTTCTCCTTCTACCCTCTGCACCCTAACCCAATCCTGACTGGTATGTTTTCTCCTTCTACTCTCTCCACCCTAACCCAATCCTGACTGATATGTTTTCTCCTTCTACTCTCTCCACCCTAACCCAATCCTGACTGGTATGTTTTCTCCTTACCCTCTCCACCCTAACCCAATCCTGACTGGTATGTTTTCTCCTTCTACCCTCTCCACCCTAACCCAATCCTGACTGGTATGTTTTCTCCTTCTACCCTCTCCACCCTAACCCAATCCTGACTGGTATGTTTTCTCCTTCTACTCTCTCCACCCTAACCCAATCCTGACTGGTATGTTTTCTCCTTCTACTCTCTCCACCCTAACCCAATCCTGACTGGTATGTTTTCTCCTTCTACCCTCTCCACCCTAACCCAATCCTCACTGGTATGTTTTCTCCTTCTACTCTCTCCACCCTAACCCAATCCTGACTGGTATGTTTTCTCCTTCTACCCTCTCCACCCTAACCCAATCCTGACTGGTATGTTTTCTCCTTCTACCCTCTCCACCCTAACCCAATCCTGACTGGTATGTTTTCTCCTTCTACCCTCTCCACCCTAACCCAATCCTGACTGGTATGTTTTCTCCTTCTACCCTCTCCACCCTAACCCAATCCTGACTGGTATGTTTTCTCCTTCTACCCTCTCCACCCTAACCCAATCCTGACTGGTATGTTTTCTCCTTCTACCCTCTCCACCCTAACCCAATCCTGACTGGTATGTTTTCTCCTTCTACCCTCTCCACCCTAACCCAATCCTGACTGGTATGTTTTCTCCTTCTACCCTCTCCACCCTAACCCAATCCTGACTGGTATGTTTTCTCCTTACCCTCTCCACCCTAACCCAATCCTGACTGGTATGTTTTCTCCTTCTACTCTCTCCACCCTAACCCAATCCTGACTGGTATGTTTTCTCCTTACCCTCTCCACCCTAACCCAATCCTGACTGGTATGTTTTCTCCTTCTACCCTCTCCACCCTAACGCAATCCTGACTGGTATGTTTTCTCCTTACCCTCTCCACCCTAACCCAATCCTGACTGGTATGTTTTCTCCTTCTACTCTCTCCACCCTAACCCATTCCTTACTGGTATGTTTTCTCCTTACCCTCTCCACCCTAACCCAATCCTGACTGGTATGTTTTCTCCTTCTACTCTCTCCACCCTAACCCAATCCTGACTGGTATGTTTTCTCCTTACCCTCTCCACCCTAACCCAATCCTGACTGGTATGTTTTCTCCTTCTACTCTCTCCACCCTAACCCAATCCTGACTGGTATGTTTTCTCCTTACCCTCTCCACCCTAACCCAATCCTGACTGGTATGTTTTCTCCTTCTACTCTCTCCACCCTAACCCAATCCTGACTGGTATGTTTTCTCCTTCTACTCTCTCCACCCTAACCCAATCCTGACTGGTATGTTTTCTCCTTACCCTCTCCACCCTAACCCAATCCTGACTGATATGTTTTCTCCTTCTACCCTCTCCACCCTAACCCAATCCTGACTGATATGTTTTCTCCTTCTACTCTCTCCACCCTAACCCATTCCTTACTGGTATGTTTTCTCCTTACCCTCTCCACCCTAACCCAATCCTGACTGGTATGTTTTCTCCTTCTACTCTCTCCACCCTAACCCAGTCCTGACTGGTATGTTTTCTCCTTACCCTCTCCACCCTAACCCAATCCTGACTGGTATGTTTTCTCCTTCTACTCTCTCCACCCTAACCCAATCCTGACTGGTATGTTTTCTCCTTACCCTCTCCACCCTAACCCAATCCTGACTGGTATGTTTTCTCCTTCTACTCTCTCCACCCTAACCCAATCCTGACTGGTATGTTTTCTCCTTCTACCCTCTCCACCCTAACCCAATCCTGACTGGTATGTTTTCTCCTTACCCTCTCCACCCTAACCCAATCCTGACTGGTATGTTTTCTCCTTCTACCCTCTCCACCCTAACCCAATCCTGACTAGTATGTTTTCTCCTTCTACTCTCTCCACCCTAACCCAATCCTGACTGATATGTTTTCTCCTTCTACCCTCTCCACCCTAACCCAATCATGACTGGTATGTTTTCTCCTTCTACCCTCTCCACCCTAACCCAATCCTGACTGGTATGTTTTCTCCTTCTACCCTCTCCACCCTAACCCAATCCTGACTGGTATGTTTTCTCCTTCTACTCTCTCCACCCTATCCCAATCCTGACTGGTATGTTTTCTCCTTCTACTCTCTCCACCCTAACCCAATCCTGACTGGTATGTTTTCTCCTTCTACTCTCTCCACCCTAACCCAATCCTGACTGGTATGTTTTCTCCTTCTACCCTCTCCACCCTAACCCAATCCTGACTGGTATGTTTTCTCCTTCTACCCTCTCCACCCTAACCCAATCCTGACTGGTATGTTTTCTCCTTCTACTCTCTCCACCCTAACCCAATGCTGACTGGTATGTTTTCTCCTTCTACTCTCTCCACCCTAACCCAATCCTGACTGGTATGTTTTCTCCTTCTACCCTCTCCACCCTAACCCAATCCTGACTGGTATGTTTTCTCCTTCTACCCTCTCCACCCTAACCCAATCCTGACTGGTATGTTTTCTCCTTCTACTCTCTCCACCCTAACCCAATGCTGACTGGTATGTTTTCTCCTTCTACCCTCTCCACCCTAACCCAATCCTGACTGGTATGTTTTCTCCTTCTACTCTCTCCACCCTAACCCAATCCTGACTGGTATGTTTTCTCCTTCTACTCTCTCCACCCTAACCCAATCCTGACTGGTATGTTTTCTCCTTCTACCCTCTCCACCCTAACCCAATCCTGACTGATATGTTTTCTCCTTCTACCCTCTCCACCCTAACCCAATGCTGACTGGTATGTTTTCTCCTTCTACCCTCTCCACCCTAACCCAATCCTGACTGGTATGTTTTCTCCTTCTACTCTCTCCACCCTAACCCAATCCTGACTGGTATGTTTTCTCCTTCTACCCTCTCCACCCTAACCCAATCCTGACTGGTATGTTTTCTCCTTCTACCCTCTCCACCCTAACCCAATCCTGACTGGTATGTTTTCTCCTTCTACCCTCTCCACCCTAACCCAATGCTGACTGGTATGTTTTCTCCTTCTACCCTCTCCACCCTAACCCAATCCTGACTGGTATGTTTTCTCCTTCTACTCTCTCCACCCTAACCCAATCCTGACTGGTATGTTTTCTCCTTCTACCCTCTCCACCCTAACCCAATCCTGACTGATATGTTTTCTCCTTCTACCCTCTCCACCCTAACCCAATCCTGACTGGTATGTTTTCTCCTTCTACTCTCTCCACCCTAACCCAATCCTGACTGGTATGTTTTCTCCTTCTACTCTCTCCACCCTTACCCAATCCTGACTGGTATGTTTTCTCCTTCTACTCTCTCCACCCTAACCCAATGCTGACTGGTATGTTTTCTCCTTCTACTCTTTCCACCCTAACCCAATCCTGACTGGAATGTTTTTTCCTTCTAGGGCAGAAAAAACTGAAGTGTTAAGCGACGATCTTCTGCAGGTAAATAAGTGTGTGTGTGTGTGTGTTTGTGTGTGTGTGTTTCTGTGTGTGTGTGTGTGTGTGTGTGTGTTTGTGTGTGTGCATTTGTGTGAGTGTGTGTGTGCCTGTGTGTGTGTGATTTCTGGCCTGCCTGTTAGCGTGGTGTCTGATACGTGTTGCTGTGCTGGTCTAGGTGGAGAAGCGGTTGGACCTGGTCAAACAGGTGACACACAGCACTCACAAGAAGCTGGCTGCCTGCCTGCAGGGCCAACAAGGGGCTGAAGAGAGAGAGAAGAAATCAGTCAAGTCTCCCTCAGTAAGCACCTATCAGATTCTTGTTTATTCAATGTGTCAGTGAGTTTCTTTCTGTCTTATTTCAAATAAACCAGGAATAAATACAAATCCATAATATCCCCATTCACAGTGACAGGGGAATATGTTCTGCTACCTTGTGAGGTGATATGATATGAAATACAGTACGTTAATACTTTCTGTCTTGTGTCAGAAAAAGCTACCACTAACCATCCTGGCACAATGTATGGTAGAAGGAGCTGCTGTGCTGGGGGACGACTCTCTACTAGGGTGAGTCTCTTTATACGCACTCTCACTCTCTCACTCTCTCTCTCACTCACTCACTCACTCACTCACTCACTCACTCACTCACTCACTCACTCACTCACTCACTCACTCACTCACTCACTCACTCACTCACTCACTCACTCACTCACTCACTCACTCACTCACTCACTCACTCACTCACTCACTATTTTACTCACATACCTTTTTTATGTTGATTCTGCCATAATTCCACTCTGTCCTCTTTGACCTTGTTCTCTAGCTGATGCATTCTGATTAGCTGAAGCCGGGTCCTAGCTGACGTTGTGATTGGCTATGGCTGCGTCCTAGCTGACGTTGTGATTGGCTATGGCTGCGTCCTAGCTGATGTTGTGATTGACTGGGACCTAGCTAACATTGTGATTGGCTGTGGCAGGGACCTAGCTGACGTTGTGTCTGGCTGTGGCTGGGACGCATCTGATGTTTTGATTGGCTCTGTTCGCCTAACAGGAAGATGCTGAACCTGTGTGGGGAGACAGAGGAGAAGCTGGCCCAGGAACTGATTCAGTTTGAGTTCCAGATAGAGAAAGATGTGGTGGAGCCTCTCTATGAGCTGGCTGAGGTGAGTCCTACTGTCTCTATGACAAGTTGAGTCCTACTGTCACTATGATGAGGTGAGTCCGACTGTCACTATGATGAGGTGAGTCCTACTGTCACTATGATGAGGTGAGTCCTACTTTCACTATGATGAGGTGAGTCCTACTTTCACTATGATGAGGTGAGTCCTACTGTCACTATGATGAGGTGAGTCCTACCGTCACTATGATGAGGTGAGTTCTACTGTCACTATGATGAGGTGAGTCCTACTGTCACGATGATGAGGTGAGTCTTACTTTCAATATGATGAGGTGAGTCCTACTTTCACTATGATGAGGTGAGTCCTACTGTCACTATGATGAGGTGAGTCCTACTTTCACTATGATGAGGTGAGTCCTACTGTCACTATGATGAGGTGAGTCCTACTGTCACTATGATGAGGTGAGTCCTACTGTCACTATGATGAGGTGAGTCCTACTTTCACTATGATGAGGTGAGTCCTACTGTCACTATGATGAGGTGAGTCCTACTTTCACTATGATGAGGTGAGTCCTACTGTCACTATGATGAGGTGAGTCCTACTTTCAATATGATGAGGTGAGTCCTACTGTCACTATGATGAGGTGAGTCCTACTGTCACTATGATGAGGTGAGTCCTACTGTCACTATGATGAGGTGAGTCCTACTTTCACTATGATGAGGTGAGTCCTACTGTCACTATGATGAGGTGAGTCCTACTGTCACTATGATGAGGTGAGTCCTACTGTCACTATGATGAGGTGAGTCCTACTTTCACTATGATGAGGTGAGTCCTACTGTCACTATGATGAGGTGAGTCCTACTGTCACTATGATGAGGTGAGTCCTACTTTCAATATGATGAGGTGAGTCCTACTGTCACTATGATGAGGTGAGTCCTACTGTCACTATGATGAGGTGAGTCCTACTGTCACTATGATGAGGTGAGTCCTACTTTCACTATGATGAGGTGAGTCCTACTGTCACTATGATGAGGTGAGTCCTACTTTCACTATGATGAGGTGAGTCCTACTGTCACTATGATGAGGTGAGTCCTACTGTCACTATGATGAGGTGAGAATCCTACTTTCAATATGATGAGTCGAGTCCTACTTTCACTATGATGAGGTGAGTCCTACTGTCACTATGATGATGTGAGCCCTACTGTCACTATGATGAGGTGAGTCCTACTTTCACTATGATGAGGTGAGTCCTACTGTCACTATGATGAGGTGAGTCCTACTGTCACTATGATGAGGTGAGTCCTACTTTCAATATGATGAGGTGAGTCCTACTGTCACTATGATGAGGTGAGTCCTACTGTCACTATGATGAGGTGAGTCTTACTGTACCTAGCCATACATTACTTGAAGTTATAATTGTTATAATTGCTGTCCAGAGGCTGCCCACAACATTCTATCTCTGACTGAACATGCTATCTCTGACTGAACATGATCGTTAAAACACAATGTCAGCATGTTGATTATTGTCTATTAACTTCAGGGTGGTGGAATATTCCTCCCATCTCCACTGGCAGATAACTAGTAGATAACTGAATGTAGTGGAGATACATTATAGACGAGGTTTGATGTGTTCCTGTCTCTTCCCAGGTGGACATTCCCAACATCCAGAAACAGAGGAAACATTTAGCCAAGCTGGTCCTGGACATGGACTCAGCTCGCACACGGTGAGGGATGGACTGCATGTTAACATACAGGGAGGGACCTTCCACCCTCTTCACTGGCCTTCACGTCTTAAGACATGCTCATGTTTACAATAATACTTAGACGAGCATGTTCCTTCCCTCCGTGGTTGTGTCTCAAATCGCACCCTTATCCCTATATAGTGCGCTACTGGAGTAGGATGCCATTTGGGATGCTGTGTGTGTTGGTGTTCCATCCCTCCTCCTAACTCTTCTTATGTCTCCTCCTTTCCTGTAGGTTTCACCAGTCGTCCAAGTCCTCCAGTCACCCTAGCAACCTGCAGGCGGGCGGGGCCAAGGGTGAGGCCCTCAGAGAGGAGATGGAAGAGGCAGCCAATAGGATGGAGATCTGCAGGGTGAGTCACAGGGTTCTAGAGGTTCAGGCTCCTCCTCCTTCACCTACTGTATTCCACTGTCTCCCCCCACACCATGAAACTACATTAACCACTACAAGGTTACAGACTGTATTAACCACTACAAGGTTACAGACTGTATTAACCACTACAAGGTTACAGGCTGTATTAACCACTACAAGGTTACAGACTGTATTAACCACTACAAGGTTACAGACTGTATTGACCACTACAAGGTTACAGGCTGTATTAACCACTACAAGGTTACAGACTGTATTAACCACTACAAGGTTACAGACTGTATTAACCACTACAAGGTTACAGACTGTATTAACCACTACAAGGTTACAGACTGTATTAACCACTACAAGGTACAGGCTGTATTAACCACTACAAGGTTACAGACTGTATTAACCACTACAAGGTTACAGACTGTATTAACCACTACAAGGTTACAGGCTACATTAACCACTACAAGGTTACAGGCTGTATTAACCATTACAAGGTTACAGACTGTATTAACCACTACAAGGTTACAGACTGTATTAACCACTACAAGGTTACAGACTGTAATAACGACTACAAGGTTACAGGCTACATTAACCACTACAAGGTTACAGACTGTATTAACCACTACAAGGTTACAGACTGTATTAACCACTACAAGGTTACAGGCTACATTAACCACTACAAGGTTACAGACTGTAATAACGACTACAAGGTTACAGGCTACATTAACCACTACAAGGTTACAGACTGTATTAACCACTACAAGGTTACAGGCTGTATTAACCACTACAAGGTTACAGGCTACATTAACCACTACAAGGTTACAGGCTACATTAACCACTACAAGGTTACAGACTGCATTAACCACTACAAGGTTATATACTGTATTAACCACTACAAGGTTACAGTCTGTATTAACTACTACAAGGTTACAGTCTGTATTAACTACTACAAGGTTACAGGCTGTATTAACCACTACAAGGTTACAGGCTACATTAACTTCTACAAGGTTACAGTCTGTATTAAGGTTACAGGCTACATTAACCACTACAGGGTTACAGACTGTATTAACCACTACAAGGTTACAGACTGTATTAACCACTACAAGGTTACCGACTGTATTAACTACTACTAGGGTACAGGCTGTATTAACCACTACAAGGTACAGGCTGTATTAACCACTACAAGGTTACAGACTGTATTAACCACTACAAGGTTACAGTCTGTATTAAGGTTACAGGCTACATTAACCACTACAGGGTTACAGACTGTATTAACCACTACAAGGTTACAGACTGTATTAACCACTACAAGGTTACAGACTGTATTAACTACTACAAGGGTACAGGCTGTGTTAACCACTACAAGGTTACATACTGTATTAACCACTACAAGGTTACAGGCTGTATTATCCACTACAAGGTTACAGACTGCATTAACCACTACAAGGTTACAGGCTGCATTAACCACTACAAGGTTACAGACTGTATTAACCACTACAATGTTACAGACTGTATTAACCACTACAAGGTTACAGGCTGTATTATCCACTACAAGGTTACAGACTGTATTAACCACTACAAGGTTACAGGCTGTATTATCCACTACAAGGTTACAGACTGCATTAACCACTACAAGGTTACAGGCTGCATTAACCACTACAAGGTTACAGACTGTATTAACCACTACAATGTTACAGACTGTATTAACCACTACAAGGTTACAGGCTGTATTATCCACTACAAGGTTACAGACTGCATTAACCACTACAAGGTTACAGGGTGCATTAACTACTACAAGGGTACAGGCTGTATTAACCACTACAAGGTTACAGACTGTATTAACCACTACAAGGTTACAGGCTGTATTATCCACTACAAGTTTACAGACTGCATTAACCACTACAAGGTTACAGGCTGCATTAACCACTACAAGGTTACAGGCTGTATTAACCACTACAAGGTTACAGACTATATTAACCACTACAAGGTTACAGGCTACATTAACCACTACAAGGTTACAGACTGCATTAACCACTACAGGGTTACAGACTGTATTAACCACTACAAGGTTACCGACTGTATTAACTACTACTAGGGTACAGGCTGTATTAACCACTACAAGGTACAGGCTGTATTAACCACTACAAGGTTACAGACTGTATTAACCACTACAAGGTTACAGTCTGTATTAAGGTTACAGGCTACATTAACCACTACAGGGTTACAGACTGTATTAACCACTACAAGGTTACAGACTGTATTAACCACTACAAGGTTACAGACTGTATTAACTACTACAAGGGTACAGGCTGTATTAACCACTACAAGGTTACAGGCTGTATTATCCACTACAAGGTACAGACTGCATTAACCACTACAAGGTTACAGACTGTATTAACCACTACAAGGTTACAGGCTGTATTATCCACTACAAGGTTACAGACTGCATTAACCACTACAATGTTACAGACTGTATTAACCACTACAAGGTTACAGGCTGTATTATCCACTACAAGGTTACAGACTGCATTAACCACTACAAGGTTACAGGGTGCATTAACTACTACAAGGGTACAGGCTGTATTAACCACTACAAGGTTACAGGCTGTATTATCCACTACAAGGTTACAGACTGCATTAACCACTACAAGGTTACAGGCTGCATTAACCACTACACGGTTACAGGCTGTATTAACCACTACATGGTTACAGACTGCATTAACCACTACAAGGTTACAGGCTGTATTAACCACTACAAGGTTACAGACTATATTAACCACTACAAGGTTACAGGCTACATTAACCACTACAAGGTTACAGACTGCATTAACCACTACAGGGTTACAGACTGTATTAACCACTACAAGGTACAGGCTGTATTAACCACTACAAGGTTACAGACTGTATTAACCACTACAAGGTTACAGTCTGTATTAAGGTTACAGGCTACATTAACCACTACAGGGTTACAGACTGTATTAACCACTACAAGGTTACAGACTGTATTAACCACTACAAGGTTACAGACTGTATTAACCACTACAAGGTTACAGACTGTATTAACTACTACAAGGGTACAGGCTGTGTTAACCACTACAAGGTTACAAACTGTATTAACCACTACAAGGTTACAGGCTGTATTATCCACTACAAGGTTACAGACTGCATTAACCACTACAAGGTTACAGGCTGCATTAACCACTACAAGGTTACAGACTGTATTAACCACTACAAGGTTACAGACTGTATTAACCACTACAAGGTTACAGGCTGTATTATCCACTACAAGGTTACAGACTGCATTAACCACTACAAGGTTACAGGCTGCATTAACCACTACAAGGTTACAGACTGTATTAACCACTACAATGTTACAGACTGTATTAACCACTACAAGGTTACAGGCTGTATTATCCACTACAAGGTTACAGACAGTATTAACCACTACAAGGTTACAGGCTGTATTATCCACTACAAGGTTACAGACTGCATTAACCACTACAAGGTTACAGGCTGCATTAACCACTACAAGGTTACAGACTGTATTAACCACTACAATGTTAAAGACTGTATTAACCACTACAAGGTTACAGGCTGTATTATCTACTACAAGGTTACAGACTGCATTAACCACTACAAGGTTACAGGGTGCATTAACTACTACAAGGTACAGGCTGTATTAACCACTACAAGGTTACAGACTGTATTAACCACTACAAGGTTACAGACTGTATTAACCACTACAAGGTTACAGACTGTATTAACTACTACAAGGGTACAGGCTGTGTTAACCACTACAAGGTTACATACTGTATTAACCACTACAAGGTTACAGGCTGTATTATCCACTACAAGGTTACAGACTGCATTAACCACTACAAGGTTACAGGCTGCATTAACCACTACAAGGTTACAGACTGTATTAACCACTACAATGTTACAGACTGTATTAACCACTACAAGGTTACAGGCTGTATTATCCACTACAAGGTTACAGACTGTATTAACCACTACAAGGTTACAGGCTGTATTATCCACTACAAGGTTACAGACTGCATTAACCACTACAAGGTTACAGGCTGCATTAACCACTACAAGGTTACAGACTGTATTAACCACTACAATGTTACAGACTGTATTAACCACTACAAGGTTACAGGCTGTATTATCCACTACAAGGTTACAGACTGCATTAACCACTACAAGGTTACAGGGTGCATTAACTACTACAAGGGTACAGGCTGTATTAACCACTACAAGGTTACAGACTGTATTAACCACTACAAGGTTACAGGCTGTATTATCCACTACAAGTTTACAGACTGCATTAACCACTACAAGGTTACAGGCTGCATTAACCACTACAAGGTTACAGGCTGTATTAACCACTACAAGGTTACAGACTATATTAACCACTACAAGGTTACAGGCTACATTAACCACTACAAGGTTACAGACTGCATTAACCACTACAGGGTTACAGACTGTATTAACCACTACAAGGTTACCGACTGTATTAACTACTACTAGGGTACAGGCTGTATTAACCACTACAAGGTACAGGCTGTATTAACCACTACAAGGTTACAGACTGTATTAACCACTACAAGGTTACAGTCTGTATTAAGGTTACAGGCTACATTAACCACTACAGGGTTACAGACTGTATTAACCACTACAAGGTTACAGACTGTATTAACCACTACAAGGTTACAGACTGTATTAACTACTACAAGGGTACAGGCTGTATTAACCACTACAAGGTTACAGGCTGTATTATCCACTACAAGGTTACAGACTGCATTAACCACTACAAGGTTACAGACTGTATTAACCACTACAAGGTTACAGGCTGTATTATCCACTACAAGGTTACAGACTGCATTAACCACTACAATGTTACAGACTGTATTAACCACTACAAGGTTACAGGCTGTATTATCCACTACAAGGTTACAGACTGCATTAACCACTACAAGGTTACAGGGTGCATTAACTACTACAAGGGTACAGGCTGTATTAACCACTACAAGGTTACAGGCTGTATTATCCACTACAAGGTTACAGACTGCATTAACCACTACAAGGTTACAGGCTGCATTAACCACTACACTGGTTACAGGCTGTATTAACCACTACATGGTTACAGACTGCATTAACCACTACAAGGTTACAGGCTGTATTAACCACTACAAGGTTACAGACTATATTAACCACTACAAGGTTACAGGCTACATTAACCACTACAAGGTTACAGACTGCATTAACCACTACAGGGTTACAGACTGTATTAACCACTACAAGGTACAGGCTGTATTAACCACTACAAGGTTACAGACTGTATTAACCACTACAAGGTTACAGTCTGTATTAAGGTTACAGGCTACATTAACCACTACAGGGTTACAGACTGTATTAACCACTACAAGGTTACAGACTGTATTAACCACTACAAGGTTACAGACTGTATTAACCACTACAAGGTTACAGACTGTATTAACTACTACAAGGGTACAGGCTGTGTTAACCACTACAAGGTTACAGACTGTATTAACCACTACAAGGTTACAGGCTGTATTATCCACTACAAGGTTACAGACTGCATTAACCACTACAAGGTTACAGGCTGCATTAACCACTACAAGGTTACAGACTGTATTAACCACTACAAGGTTACAGACTGTATTAACCACTACAAGGTTACAGGCTGTATTATCCACTACAAGGTTACAGACTGAGGTTACAGGCTGTATTATCCACTACAAGGTTACAGACTGCATTAACCACTACAAGGTTACAGGGTGCATTAACCACTACAAGGGTACAGGCTGTATTAACCACTACAAGGTTACAGGCTGTATTATCCACTACAAGGTTACAGACGTATTAACCACTACAAGGTTACAGGCTGTATTATCCACTACAAGGTTACAGACTGCATTAACCACTACAAGGTTACAGGCTGCATTAACCACTACAAGGTTACAGACTGTATTAACCACTACAATGTTACAGACTGTATTAACCACTACAAGGTTACAGGCTGTATTATCCACTACAAGGTTACAGACTGCATTAACCACTACAAGGTTACAGGGTGCATTAACTACTACAAGGGTACAGGCTGTATTAACCACTACAAGGTTACAGACTGTATTAACCACTACAAGGTTACAGGCTGTATTATCCACTACAAGTTTACAGACTGCATTAACCACTACAAGGTTACAGGCTGCATTAACCACTACAAGGTTACAGGCTGTATTAACCACTACAAGGTTACAGACTATATTAACCACTACAAGGTTACAGGCTACATTAACCACTACAAGGTTACAGACTGCATTAACCACTACAGGGTTACAGACTGTATTAACCACTACAAGGTTACCGACTGTATTAACTACTACTAGGGTACAGGCTGTATTAACCACTACAAGGTACAGGCTGTATTAACCACTACAAGGTTACAGACTGTATTAACCACTACAAGGTTACAGTCTGTATTAAGGTTACAGGCTACATTAACCACTACAGGGTTACAGACTGTATTAACCACTACAAGGTTACAGACTGTATTAACCACTACAAGGTTACAGACTGTATTAACTACTACAAGGGTACAGGCTGTATTAACCACTACAAGGTTACAGGCTGTATTATCCACTACAAGGTACAGACTGCATTAACCACTACAAGGTTACAGACTGTATTAACCACTACAAGGTTACAGGCTGTATTATCCACTACAAGGTTACAGACTGCATTAACCACTACAATGTTACAGACTGTATTAACCACTACAAGGTTACAGGCTGTATTATCCACTACAAGGTTACAGACTGCATTAACCACTACAAGGTTACAGGGTGCATTAACTACTACAAGGGTACAGGCTGTATTAACCACTACAAGGTTACAGGCTGTATTATCCACTACAAGGTTACAGACTGCATTAACCACTACAAGGTTACAGGCTGCATTAACCACTACACGGTTACAGGCTGTATTAACCACTACATGGTTACAGACTGCATTAACCACTACAAGGTTACAGGCTGTATTAACCACTACAAGGTTACAGACTATATTAACCACTACAAGGTTACAGGCTACATTAACCACTACAAGGTTACAGACTGCATTAACCACTACAGGGTTACAGACTGTATTAACCACTACAAGGTACAGGCTGTATTAACCACTACAAGGTTACAGACTGTATTAACCACTACAAGGTTACAGTCTGTATTAAGGTTACAGGCTACATTAACCACTACAGGGTTACAGACTGTATTAACCACTACAAGGTTACAGACTGTATTAACCACTACAAGGTTACAGACTGTATTAACCACTACAAGGTTACAGACTGTATTAACTACTACAAGGGTACAGGCTGTGTTAACCACTACAAGGTTACAGACTGTATTAACCACTACAAGGTTACAGGCTGTATTATCCACTACAAGGTTACAGACTGCATTAACCACTACAAGGTTACAGGCTGCATTAACCACTACAAGGTTACAGACTGTATTAACCACTACAATGTTACAGACTGTATTAACCACTACAAGGTTACAGGCTGTATTATCCACTACAAGGTTACAGACAGTATTAACCACTACAAGGTTACAGGCTGTATTATCCACTACAAGGTTACAGACTGCATTAACCACTACAAGGTTACAGGCTGCATTAACCACTACAAGGTTACAGACTGTATTAACCACTACAATGTTACAGACTGTATTAACCACTACAAGGTTACAGGCTGTATTATCCACTACAAGGTTACAGACTGCATTAACCACTACAAGGTTACAGGGTGCATTAACTACTACAAGGGTACAGGCTGTATTAACCACTACAAGGTTACAGACTGTATTAACCACTACAAGGTTACAGGCTGTATTATCCACTACAAGTTTACAGACTGCATTAACCACTACAAGGTTACAGGCTGCATTAACCACTACAAGGTTACAGGCTGTATTAACCACTACAAGGTTACAGACTATATTAACCACTACAAGGTTACAGGCTACATTAACCACTACAAGGTTACAGACTGCATTAACCACTACAGGGTTACAGACTGTATTAACCACTACAAGGTTACCGACTGTATTAACTACTACTAGGGTACAGGCTGTATTAACCACTACAAGGTACAGGCTGTATTAACCACTACAAGGTTACAGACTGTATTAACCACTACAGGGTTACAGACTGTATTAACCACTACAAGGTTACCGACTGTATTAACCACTACAAGGTTACAGGCTGTATTATCCAATACAAGGTTACAGACTGCATTAACCACTACAAGGTTACATACTGTATTAACAACTTCAAGGTTATATACTGTATTAACCACTACAGGGTTACAAACTGTATTAACCACTACAAGGTTACATACTGTATTAACCACTACAGGGTTACAAACTGTATTAACCACTACAAGGTTACAGACTGTATTAACCACTACAAGTTTACATGCTGTGTTAACCACTACAAGGTTACAGGCTGTATTAACCACTACAAGGTTACAGAATGTATTAACCACTACAAGGTTACAGACTGCATTAACCACTACAAAAGGTTACAGACTGTATTAACCACTACAAGGTTACAGACTGTATTAACCACTACAAGGTTACAGACTGTATTAACCACTACAAGGTTACAGACTGTATTAACTACTACAAGGGTACAGGCTGTATTAACCACTACAAGGTTACAGACTGTATTAACCACTACAAGGTTACAGACTATATTAACCACTACAAGGTTACAGGCTACATTAACCACTACAAGGTTACAGACTGCATTAACCACTACAGGGTTACAGACTGTATTAACCACTACAAGGTTACCGACTGTATTAACTACTACTAGGGTACAGGCTGTATTAACCACTACAAGGTACAGGCTGTATTAACCACTACAAGGTTACAGACTGTATTAACCACTACAAGGTTACAGTCTGTATTAAGGTTACAGGCTACATTAACCACTACAGGGTTACAGACTGTATTAACCACTACAAGGTTACAGACTGTATTAACCACTACAAGGTTACAGACTGTATTAACTACTACAAGGGTACAGGCTGTATTAACCACTACAAGGTTACAGACTGTCTTAACCACTACAAGGTTACAGACAGTATTAACCACTACAAGGTTACAGGCTGTATTATCCACTACAAGGTTACAGACTGCATTAACCACTACAAGGTTACAGGGTGCATTAACTACTACAAGGGTACAGGCTGTATTAACCGCTACAAGGTTACAGACTGTATTAACCACTACAAGGTTACAGGCTGTATTATCCACTACAAGGTTACAGACTGCATTAACCACTACAATGTTACAGACTGTATTAACCACTACAAGGTTACAGACTGTATTAACCACTACTAGGTTACAGGCTGTATTATCCACTACAAGGTTACAGACTGCATTAACCACTACAAGGTTACAGGGTGCATTAACTACTACAAGGGTACAGGCTGTATTAACCACTACAAGGTTACAGACTGTATTAACCACTACAAGGTTACAGGCTGTATTATCCACTACAAGGTTACAGACTGCATTAACCACTACAAGGTTACAGGCTGCATTAACCACTACACGGTTACAGGCTGTATTAACCACTACATGGTTACAGACTGCATTAACCACTACAAGGTTACAGGCTGTATTAACCACTACAAGGTTACAGACTATATTAACCACTACAAGGTTACAGGCTACATTAACCACTACAAGGTTACAGACTGCATTAACCACTACAGGGTTACAGACTGTATTAACCACTACAAACGTTTATAGACTGTATTAACCACTACAAGGTTACAGAATGTATTAACCACTACAAGGTTACAGACTGCATTAACTACTACAAGGTTACAGACTGTATTAACCACTACAAGGTTATAGGCTGTATTAACCACTACAAGGTTTCAGACTGTATTAACCACTACAAGGTTACAGACTGCATTAACCACTACAAGGTTACAGACTGCATTAACCACTACAAGGTTACAGACTGTATTAACCACTACAAAAGGTTATAGACTGTATTAACCACTACAAGGTTACAGAATGTATTAACCACTACAAGGTTATAGGCTGTATTAACCACTACAAGGTTTCAGACTGTATTAACCACTACAACGTTACAGACTGTATTAACCACTACAAGGTTACAGGCTGTATTAACCACTACAAGGTTACAGACTGTATTGACCACTACAAGGTTACAGTCTGTATTAAGGTTACAGGCTACATTAACCACTACAGGGTTACAGACTGTATTAACCACTACAAGGTTACAGACTGTATTAACCACTACAAGGTTACAGACTGTATTAACTACTACAAGGGTACAGGCTGTATTAACCACTACAAGGTTACAGACTGTATTAACCACTACAAGGTTACAGACAGTATTAACCACTACAAGGTTACAGGCTGTATTATCCACTACAAGGTTACAGACTGCATTAACCACTACAAGGTTACAGGGTGCATTAACTACTACAAGGGTACAGGCTGTATTAACCGCTACAAGGTTACAGACTGTATTAACCACTACAAGGTTACAGGCTGTATTATCCACTACAAGGTTACAGACTGCATTAACCACTACAATGTTACAGACTGTATTAACCACTACAAGGTTACAGACTGTATTAACCACTACTAGGTTACAGGCTGTATTATCCACTACAAGGTTACAGACTGCATTAACCACTACAAGGTTACAGGGTGCATTAACTACTACAAGGGTACAGGCTGTATTAACCACTACAAGGTTACAGACTGTATTAACCACTACAAGGTTACAGGCTGTATTATCCACTACAAGGTTACAGACTGCATTAACCACTACAAGGTTACAGGCTTCATTAACCACTACACGGTTACAGGCTGTATTAACCACTACATGGTTACAGACTGCATTAACCACTACAAGGTTACAGGCTGTATTAACCACTACAAGGTTACAGACTATATTAACCACTACAAGGTTACAGGCTACATTAACCACTACAAGGTTACAGACTGCATTAACCACTACAGGGTTACAGACTGTATTAACCACTACAAACGTTTATAGACTGTATTAACCACTACAAGGTTACAGAATGTATTAACCACTACAAGGTTACAGACTGCATTAACTACTACAAGGTTACAGACTGTATTAACCACTACAAGGTTATAGGCTGTATTAACCACTACAAGGTTTCAGACTGTATTAACCACTACAAGGTTACAGACTGCATTAACCACTACAAGGTTACAGACTGCATTAACCACTACAAGGTTACAGACTGTATTAACCACTACAAAAGGTTATAGACTGTATTAACCACTACAAGGTTACAGAATGTATTAACCACTACAAGGTTATAGGCTGTATTAACCACTACAAGGTTTCAGACTGTATTAACCACTACAACGTTACAGACTGTATTAACCACTACAAGGTTACAGGCTGTATTAACCACTACAAGGTTACAGACTGCATTAACCACTACAATAGGTTACAGACTGTATTAACCACTACAAGGTTACATACTGTATTAACAACTTCAAGGTTACATACTGTATTAACCACTACAGGGTTACAAACTGTATTAACCACTACAAGGTTACAGGCTGTATTAACCACTACAAGGTTACAGACTGTATTAACCACTACAAGGTTACAGGCTGTATTAACCACTACAAGGTTACAGGCTGTATTAACCACTACAAGGTTACAGACTGTATTAACCACTACAAGGTTACAGACTGTATTAACCACTACAAGGTTACAGACTGTATTAACCACTACAAGGTTACAGACTGCATTAACCACTACAATAGGTTACAGACTTTATTAACTACTACAAGGTTACATACTGTATTAACAACTTCAAGGTTACATACTGTATTAACCACTACAGGGTTACAAACTGTATTAACCACTACAAGGTTACATACTGTATTAACCACTACAGGGTTACAAACTGTATTAACCACTACAAGGTTACAGACTGTATTAACCACTACAAGTTTACATGCTGTATTAACCACTACAAGGTTACAGGCTGTATTAACCACTACAAGGTTACAGAATGTATTAACCACTACAAGGTTACAGACTGCATTAACCACTACAAAAGGTTACAGACTGTATTAACCACTACAAGGTTACAGACTGTATTAACCACTACAAGGTTACAGACTGTATTAACCACTACAAGGTTACAAACTGTATTAACCACTACAAGGTTACAGGCTGTATTAACCACTACAAGGTTACAGACTGTATTAACCACTACAAGGTTACAGGCTGTATTAACCACTACAAGGTTACAGACTGTATTAACCACTACAAGGTTACAGGCTGCATTAACCACTTCAAAGTTACAGGCTGCAATAAGGTTAAAGGTAATTTCTAATTCTCTTTTCCAGGATCAACTATCAGCGGATATGTATAATTTTGTGGCCAAAGAAATAGACTATGCAAACTACTTTCAGACGGTTAGTACATTTTCTTTATCAATGCATTTGCCCTTCAGATGACCCTGACTCCTTTTACAGTCATTTTGCTGAGCTGGTGTTTAAACCTCACCTTTTTTACCCCTCTGTCCCTCTGTGTCTCTCTGTACTTCTGTCACCCTCTGTCTCTCTGTGTCTCCCTCTGTGTCCCTCTGTGTCCCTCTGTCTCCCTCTGTTTCCCTCTGTCACTCTCTGTCACCCTCTGTTTCCCTGTGTGTCTCTCTGTATCCCTCTCTTTCCCTGTGTCTCTGTCCCCCTCTCTGTCCCTGTGTCTCTGTCCCCCTCTCTGTCCCTGTGTCTCTGTCCCCCTCTCTGTCCCTGTGTCTCTGTCCCCCTCTCTGTCCCTGAGTCTCTGTCCCCCTCTCTGTCCCTGAGTCTCTGTCCCCCTCTCTGTCCCTGTGTCTCTGTCCTCCTCTCTGTCCCTGTGTCTCTGTCCCCCTCTCTGTCCCTGTGTCTCTGTCCCCCTCTCTGTCCCTGTGTCTCTGTCCCCCTCTCTGTCCCTGAGTCTCTGTCCCCCTCTCTGTCTCTGTTTCTGTCCCCCTCTCTGTCCCTGTGTCTCTGTGCCCCTCTCTGTCTCTGTGTTTCTGTCCCCCTGTCTGTCCCTGTGTCTCTGTCCCCCTCTCTGTCTCTGTTTCTGTCCCCCTGTCTGTCCCTGTGTCTCTGTGTGTCTCCCTGTAGCTCATAGAGATCCAGGCAGAATATCACAGGAAGTCTCTAGAGATCCTCCAGAGTGTCCTGCCCACCATTAAAGCTCACCAGGGTGAGTCAATGTGTGTGTGTGTGTGTGTGTGTGTGTGTGTGTGTGTGTGTGTGTGTGTGTGTGTGTGTGTGTGTGTGTGTGTGTGTGTGTGGGTGTGTGTGAGAGAGAGAACTTGTCCATGCCTGCACATGTGTATGTGCACATGCCTGTCTGCTCCTCGTGTGTCTAACTGTTGTATAATGTGTTGTACCGCCACAGAGGCGTGGGTGGAGAAGCCTTCGTATGGCAAGGCCCTAGAGGAACACCTGACCATCAGCAGCAGAGAGATCGCCTTCCCCATCGAGGCCTGTGTCACAATGCTGCTGGAGTGTGGCATGCAGGAGGAGGTATAGACAAAGTTGAAGCCTTCTTAACACTACTAAGTTTTACCAGACCCAGATGAAGCCTACTTAACACTACTAAGTTTCCCAGACCCAGATGTAGCCTACTTAACACTACTAAGTTTCCCAGACCCAGATGAAGCCTTCTTAACACTACTAAGTTTTCCCAGACCCAGATGAAGCCTACTTAACACTAAGTTTCTCAAACCCAGATGAAGCCTACTTAACACTACTAAGTTTCCCAGATCCAGATGAAGCCTTCTTAACACTACTAAGTTTCCCAAACCCAGATGAAGACTACTTAACAGTACGAAACATTCTGATTACAGAGTAGTGTAAATATAGGATTTAGCCGTTAGAGAGTGTTGATTGTAGACAAAGTTACAGTATGTACTAGATTTATATTTCACTATTTATCTCTATGATGACCCTGCTCTGATTCCCTGACTTCCTGACTCCCTGACTTCCTGTCTTCCTGACTCCCTGTCTTCCTGACTCCCTGATTCCCTGTCTTCATGACTCCCTGTCTTCATGACTCCCTGTCTTCCCGTCTTTCTGACTCCCTGTCTTCCTGACTCCCTGTCTTCCCGTCTTTCTGACTCCCTGTCTTCATGACTCCCTGTCTTCATGACTCCCTGTCTTCCCGTCTTTCTGACTCCCTGTCTTCATGACTCCCTGTCTTCATGACTTCCTGTCTTCCTGTCTTCCTGACTCCCTGTCTTCATGACTTCCTGTCTTCCTGTCTTCCTGACTCCCTGTCTTCCTGACTCCCTGTCTTCCTGACTCCCTGTCTTCCTGACTCTCTGTCTTCCTGACTCCCTGTATTCTTGTTTTCCTGACTCTCTGTCTTCCTGTCTTCCTGACTCCCTATCTTCCTGTCTTCCTGACTCCCTATTTTCCTGTCTTTCTGACTCCCTGTCTTCCTGAATCCCTGACTTCCTGTCTTCCTGGCTCCCTGTCTTCCTGACTCCCTGTCTTCCTGTCTTCCTGACTCCCTGACTCCCTGTCTTCCTGACTCCCTGTCTTCATGACTCCCTGTCTTCCTGACTCTCTGTCTTCCTGTCTTCCTGACTCCCTGTCTTCCTGACTCCCTGTCTTCATGACTCCCTGTCTTCCTGACTCCCTGTCTTCCTGTCTTCCTGACTCCCTGACTCCCTGTCTTCCTGACTCCCTGACTCCCTGTCTTTCTGACTCCCTGTCTTCCTGACTCCCTGTCTTCTTGACTCCCTGTCTTCATGACTCTCTGTCTTCCTGACTCCCTGTCTTCCTGTCTTCCTGACTCCCTGTCTTCCTGTCTTCCTGACTCCCTGTCTTCCTGACTTCCTGTCTTCCTGGCTCCCTGTCTTCCTGACTCCCTGTCTTCCTGTCTTCCTGACTCCCTGACTCCCTGTCTTCCTGACTCCCTGTCTTCCTGTCTTCCTGACTCCCTGTGTGTGTAGGGTCTGTTCAGAGTGGCTCCCTCAGCCTCCAAGCTGAAGAAGCTGAAGGCCTCCCTGGACTGTGGTGTTATGGACGTACAGGAGTATTCAGCTGACCCCCACGCCATCGCAGGTTACCTTACACACCCAGACACACGCATATAGACACACACCCACACACAGTATATGAAAACACTCAAATACACTGACTCAAATACACTCCCATGCATTTAACCCCGGTATTTGTAAATAGTATTTGAAATAAGTATTTCAAAATACACTCAAATATAATTTGATAGACTATTTAGTTTTTACAAATAACCATTAAAATACTCGAAATTTAAAAAAAAAGTATTTTAAATACTACACTGAACAAAAATATAAATTCATCATGTAAAGTGTTGGTCCTATGTTTCATGAGCTGAAATAAAATATCCCAGAAATGTTCCATACGCATAAAAAGCTTATTTCTCTCAAATGTGCTCAAATTTGTTTACCTCCCTGTTAGTGAGCATTTCTCCTTTGCAAGATAATCCATCCACCTGACAGGTGTGGCATATCAAGAAGCTGATTAAACAGCATGATCATTACACAGGTGCTTGGAACAATAAAAGGCCACTCTAAAATGTACAGTTTTGTCACACAACACAATGCCCCAGATGTCTCAAATTTCGAGTGAGTGTGCAATTGGCATGCTGACTGCAGGAATGTCCACCAGAGCTGTTGCCAGAGAATTGAATGTTCATTTCTCTATCATAAGCTGCCTCCAACAGCGTTTTAGAGAATTTGGCAATGCGTCCAACCGGCCTCAAAACCACAGACCACGTGTACGGCGTTGTGTGGGTGAGCAGTTTGCTGATGTCAACGTTGTGAACAGTGTGCCCCATGGTGGCGGTGGGGTTATGGTATGGGCAAGCATAAGATACGGACAATGAACATAATTGCATTTTATCAATGGCAATTTTAATGCACAGAGATACCGTGACGAGATCCTGAGGCCCATTGTCGTGCCATTCATCCGCCACCATCACCTCATGTTTCAGCATGATAATGCACAGCCCATGTCACAAGGATCTGTACACAATTCTGAAAATGTCCCAGTTCTTCCATGGTCTGCATACTCACCAGACATGTCACCCATTGAGCATGTTTGGGATGCTCTGGATCAATGTCTAGGACAGCGTGTTCCAGTTCCCGCCAATATCCAGCAACTTTGCACAGCCATTGAAGAGGAGTGGGACAACCTTCCACAGGCCACAATCAACAGCCTGATCAACTCTATGTGAAAGTGATGTGTCGCGCTGCATGAGGCAAATGGTCACACCAGATACTGACTGGTTTTCTGATCCACGCTCCTACCTTTTTTATAAGGTATCTGTGACCAACAGATGCATGTCTGTATTCCCAGTCATGTGACATCCATAGATTAGGGCCTAATTAATTTATTTCAATTCACTGATTTAATTATATTAACTGTACTCAGTAAAATCTTTGAAATTATTGCAGGTTACGTTTATATTTTTGTTCAGGATAGATACTAAAATGCACAGGTTTTTGAACCCAGGTCTGACATGCAAACACACACGCATACACTACACACACACATACACCATCGCAGATTAATTTACACCCCCACACACCTCGTACCTCTCTCTCTCTCTGGCGCAGGCTCTGGTCTCCATAACAACGAGCCTTTAGCTAGCTCCATTGTCTATATATAACCATTAGATATAACTCTGCTTTCAGGAGATTCATGCCTCCAGAAATACATACATCAATGTTAGGTCAACACAATCAAGGCTAACTTGTGTTTGTGGAAGACTGTTGTCCTTCACACCTTGTTGCCTATTTCCTTCACACCTTGTTGCCTATTTCCTTGTTGCCTATTTCCTAACATCCTCCTCCTCCAGTAGTGAGCCGGCATGC
Source organism: Salmo salar (assembly GCF_965601325.2). NCBI lineage: Eukaryota > Metazoa > Chordata > Actinopteri > Salmoniformes > Salmonidae > Salmo > Salmo salar. The sequence continues at coordinate 95,328,598 of NC_138293.1, read as the reverse complement.
GTCCCAAATGACATCATATTCCCTATTTAGTGCACTACTGTTGACCAGGACCCATATGCCTCGACAACTACTATGATTATTATTATTTGACCATGCTGGTCATTTATGAACATTTGAACATCTAGGCCATGTGCTGTTATAATCTCCACCCGGCACAGCCAGAAGAGGACTGGCCACCCCTCATAGCCTGGTTCCTCTCTAGGTTTCTTCCTTGGTTTTGGCCTTTCTAGGGAGTTTTTCCTAGCCACCGTGCTTCTACACCTGCATTGCTTGCTGTTTGGGGTTTAAGGCTGGGTTTCTGTACAGCACTTTGAGATATCAGCTGATGTAAGAAGGGCTATATAAATACATTTGATTTGATTTGATATGCTTCTGGTCAAAAGTAGTGCACTATATAGGGAATAGGGGCTCTGGTCAAAAGTAGTGCACTATATAGGGAGTAGGGACCGGTCATCGTGAAGTGCTTTGAAACGATGGTCATGGCCCACATCAAGGCCAGCATGCCAGGAACACTGGACCCAGTCCAGTTTGAATACCGCTCCAACAGAACCAAGGAAGATGCCAATTTCCATCACTATTCACGTGGCCGTAACACATCTGGACAAGAGGAACACTTATGTGAGAATGCTGTTCATTGACTACAGTTCAGAATTCAGCTCAGAGCGTCCTCAGTTCTTTGCTGTACTTCCTGTTCACCCACGACTGCGTGGCTTTGCAAGACACCAACTCCATCATCAAGTTTGCTGATGACACCACAGTTATAGGCCTGATAACTAACAATGATGAGTCAGCCAATAGGGAGGAGCTGAGTGAACTGACATTATGGTACCAGGACAACACCCTCCACATCAGCAAAACAAATGAGTTGATTGTTGACTTCAGGAAGTAGAGGAGGGAACATGCTCCGCTCCACATCCACAGGACTGCAGTGGAGAGGGTCAGCAGTTTAAGTTCCTCTGTGTCCACATCACAGAGGACTTGACATGGACCAACAACAACACTGCTCTTGTCAAGAGGCCGCAACTGCGTCTTAACTTCCTAAGGCGGCTGAAGAAATTTGGCGTGCCACCCCGGGTCCTCTCCAGATACTACTGCTGT